>NC_034597.1:30887979-30907372 GCF_900095145.1 Mus pahari
TTTCTTTAATAATGCCCTTCTTAANGTCCTCTAACTGCATCATGAGGTATGCCTTTAAATCCAAATCTTGCTTTTCGTGTGTGTTGGGGTATTCCGGACTGACTGAGGTGGGAGTGCTAGGTTCTGATGATGGTGAGTAGTCTTGGTTTCTGTTAGTAAGATTCCTACGTTTGCCTTTTGCCATCTGGTGATCTCTGCAGTTATTTGTTATAGTTGTCTCTGGTCGGAGCTTGTTCCTCCTGTGATTCCTTTAGCCTCTGTCAGCAATTCTGGGAGTCCAGTTTTTTCCTGAGTCTCAGTGGTCAGGTTACTCTCTGCAGGGAAGCTCACTTCTAGCAGTGAACCGAGGGCTGGCGTTCAGATCTGACACTTTGCTGAAGATGAAGGCCCAAAACAGGGCCTGTGCCAGTAGATGTGTTGCCTCTGTAGATTATTCACTCACCTGCACAGTCTAGCCACTGAGGGACTCTGGACACAATATGACTCTCTCACCTTTTCTGGCAGACAGAGCCCTCACTGGTTGCCACCTTTCCCCTGGCGAGGAAGGTGCCCAAAATTCTGGATCCCAAAATAGAGTCTGTCCCAGAATTTAGGTTGCTTCTTTATGTCCTGAAGCTGTGTAGCTTCTGCGGTCCACACTCTTGCCAGTGCAGACTGGAGCCCAGAAGCTGGGTCCTTTCTCCAGGCCGCCCTCTAACCGGCAGTGGACTGGAGCAAAGATAGTTCTCCTTCTGGCTCAGGCCTGGGGACTGCTCCCGGGCAGACACCCCTCTTCGGGCGCGGTAAGGTGCCAGGGAAAGGTGCCGGGTGCCAGATCAGGCCTGGGGACTGCTCCCAGGCGAACACCCCTCCTCGGGCGGGGAAAGGCGCTGGATGACCGGAACCAGACACGAGTTCCTTCCCAGAAGCTGTGACTCTTCTCCAGTCCACACTCTCCCGGGCAGTGCACTGGAGCAAAGATGAGTCACCTTCCGGTTCAGACCTGGAGACTGCTCCTGGGCAGACACCCTTCCTTGGGTGGGGAAAGGCTCCGGATGCCGGATCAGGCCTGGGGACTCCCCAGCGAACACCTCTCCACCTCTTCTCGGGCGGGGAAAGGCGCTGGATGCCGGATCAGACCTGGGGACCTCTCCCGGGCGAACACCCCTCCTCGGGCTGGGAAAGGTGCCGGGTGCCGGATCAGGCCTGGGGACTGCTGCTGGGTGAACACCCCTCCTCGGGCGGGGAAAACAGGTTTCTGTTGTTGTTAAAACCCAGCTTTAATCTAGGGTAGTGTGATAGAATCCAGGGTGTTATTTCAATTTTTTTGTATTTATTCAGACGTTCTTTGTCCCAAAATATGTGGTTAACATTGGAGAAAGTTACATAAAGTACAGAGTAGAACTTATATTGTTTTTTTGTGTTTTGGTGAAAAGTTCCATAAATATTTGTTAGGCCCATTTTGTTTATAATATCTGTTATCCCCAGTATTTATTTGTTTAGATTTTGTGTGGAATGCCTGTCCATTGGTGAGAGTATGGTAACAAAGTTCCCCACTAACTATGTGTGAAGGTCAATAAGTGATTTAAACTGTAGCAGTGTTTCTACTCCAAACTGTGTACCTTTCTGTCTGGGGCATAAATATTATGTATTAAATTGTCATTTTGGTAGATTTTTCCTTTGATAATAATGAGGTTTCATCCCTATCCCTTGGATTAATTTTCATTTTGAAGTCTGCTTTATTACATATTAAACTGGCTATACCAGTTTGCTGTACATTTGCTTGGGAAAATATCTTCAATCCCTTCACCCTCAGGTAATATCTATCCTTTTTAGTTGATGTGTGTTTATGGGTGAAGCACAAGAGTGGGTCCTGTTTTCATATCCAGTCTGTTATTCTGTGTCTTTTGAGAACATTGATATTGAGAGGATTTAAAGACCAATGATTGTTCCTTCATTTTATTTTGTTGTTCTTCTTGGTAGTGGTAGAGGTAGTGGAGGGAGTTTGCGTGTATGTGTGTGTATGTGTGTGTGTGTGTGTGTGTGTGTATGTGTGTGTGTGTGTGTGTGTGTGTTTGTGTATGTGTGCATGCTTAATTTCTTTTGATTTTGCTGGTGTAAATATATTTGCTTCCTATGTTTTCATGTATGTAATTCACCTCCTTAAGTTGGAGTTTTCATTCTAGCACCTTCTATAGGGCTGGACTTACAGACAGATTTGTTTTAAATTTTATTTTATCATAGCATATTTTGTTTTCTCTCTATATGGTAATTGAAAATTTTGCTGAGTATAGTAATTTGGGCTGTTATCTCTGGTTTCTTAGTATGTAGTACATCTTTCAAGAACCTTCTGGCTTTTAGAGTCTCTATTGAGAAGTCAGGTATTCTTTTTAACCGTGCGGTCATAACATGTTACTTAGTACTTACAACTTTTAACATTCTTCATTTGTTCTGTATATTTAGTGCTTTGATTATTATGGAATGAGAGGACTTTCTTTTCTAATCTAATCTACTTGGAATTCTGTATGCTTCCTGAATTGTTATAGGCCTCTTATTTAGGCTAGGAAATCTTTCTTCTATAATTTTGTTGAGAACATATTTCTGACCTTTTGATCTGGGATTCTCTCCTTCCTTTATACATATTATTCTTAGGTCTGGTATTTCAACAGTGTGCCAGATGTTCTGGATGTTTTATATCAGTAGTTTTGCAGATTTGACACTTTCTTTGACCATTGTATCGATTTCTACTATCATACTTTCAGCAACTGAGATTCTCCCTTTCATGTCTTGTTTTATTCTTTGTGAAGTTTGCCTCTGTAGTGCCTCTTTGAGTTCCTAAATTTTTCATTTCCAGAATTCCCCCAGTTTGCCTCTACTTCCAAATTTAGGTTTTGAGAAGTTTTCGTTATTTTGTTATACTCTTTGTTTGCATTTTCTTGGATTTCTTTAAAGGATTTATTAATGTCCTCTTTAAGTACTTCTCTCATATTTATAAAGGTTGTTTTAAAGTCATTCTCTTATGCTTCAGCTATGTGGGTACACCCACAGCCTGCTGTTGTAGGATATCTGAGTTCTAGTGGAGACACTATTGCCCTTGGTATTATTGATTCCATTTTTATGATAGTGTGTTTGCATCTCAGTTTGAGACGATTACCTTTCTAGATGCTGATTTCTGGATTTGTCTTTATTGACTGATTATTATTTTTTCTTTGTTTTCTGTTTCCTTTCTGGATTTTCAGAGTTGCAGTGGCTATGTGTTGTCTGTTTTCCTAGTCTGTTTGGCATGTTTGTTGACAGGGAATTCTTGCTGTTATGGGAAGCTGAGTAACTGAGTTGGGAGAAAGGAGGTTGGAGGTGATCCAATAGGGTTGGGATCAGAGAGGAAAGAATGCCCCCACCAGGTTTTTAGCTACAGTTCTGGAAATAGGACTGGGGGGCAGAAGGTAAATTGAAGCCTCCTTAGGAGAGTTGTAAGTCTGCCTACAGTCTTCTTGTTACCCTAGGTAGGATGGTTTTATTGTTACCTGGGGTGACTGCTCGATCTGGGGCCTAGAATACAACCACAGCCAAAGTGATGAGGAGGGAATGGACTGGGAACCCATAGGAGATATGGGCTGGGTAGGGGGAAAATGCTGCTATAATTGTTTTGATCGAATACTAAGGAAGAGATTACAGAATTGGGTCTGGGTGAACAGAGAGACAGATAATGACTGAGAGCACCCTACCATTTTTTTCCTGGCATGCATAGCCCATCTTCAATATATTTTAACAGAAACAAAAACAGAGCATTAATCTCCGATTTCCTATATTATTTTGCTTTCCATATTATTTACTTTTTAGTGTTACTATATTTCTGATTTTCCTACTTTAATTTTGTTGTGTTATATAATCATAAATGCCTTTTCTAATGCAAGGAATAACAAAGGAAGTTGAAGAAATGTATCATGAGATGTAATATTCAGAGAAATAATTGGAGAATATATTATATTGTCAACATTTAGCCATTATAATCAACTTTAATCATCAAAGCTGCCTTGGAGTCTTTAGTATCTTAACATTAATTTCAAAATAATTTATTCTATTATTACACTGACTTTCACTCTGATGTAAATGAACTTAATAAGATGAAGCACAAAAGTAATGTTAGAACAGAAACATAATAGATATTGGAACCCAGTGAGTACTCTCGAAAGCACAGTCTTTTTGGCTTGCTTCTATGGAGAGATTTCATTTCCTTTAATACATATCATAGGCTTGTCACTTCAGCAAAGGGGAAGAAAAAATTTCCAATCTAATGAAATACTTTTGCATTTCACTGATAGCTTATGTTTGAGTTCATTTGCATTGGAAATGAGTTATTCTGAAGACACTGGCACTAAAGGGTTAAACATTCAACTTGGAGCATACATGGATGGGTACACACACTGCTCTGTTTCCACACAGCCTCAGTTCCAAAGATTTCTCTGACTGTACCCTCCTTTTTCAATTAAACATGAAGTCATGATCTTTGCTTAATCCCAATTTCAGACAATTTGTAAGTAGTTTCAGTTCATTATTGTCAGTAACTATGATCTGCATTAAGAAATAGAGTAAATACTAGAGGATCCTGCTATACCTCTTCTGGGCATATACCCAGAAGATCTTCCAACTGGTAATAAGGAGACATGCTCCACTATGTTCATAGCAGCCTTATTTATAATAGCCAGAAGCTGGAAAGAACCCAGATGTCCCTCAATAGAGGAATGGATACAGAAACTGTGGTACATTTACACAATGGAGTACTACTCAGCCATAAAAAACAATGAATTTATGAAATTCTTGGGCAAATGGATGTATTTGGAGAATATCATCCTTAGTGAGGTAACCCAATCACAAAAGAAGTCACTAGATATGTACTCACTGATAAGCGGATATTAGCCCAGAAACTTGGAATATCCAAGACACATTATGGAAAACAGAAGAAAATCAAGAAAGATGAACATTTGTGGACACTTCATTCCTCCTTAGAATAAGGAACATAACCCCCATGAAAAATTATAGGTACAGCGACAAAATTTAGAGCTAAGATGAAAGGATGGACTATCCAGAGAGGACCCCATTCGGGAGTCCATCCCATCATCAGCCACCAAACCTAGATACTAATGCTCATACCGGCAAGATACGACTGAAGGAACCCTGATATTGTGGCCTCTTGTGAGGCTATGCCAGAGCCTGGTAAACACCGAAATGGATGATCACAGCCAGCTACTGGATGGAACACAGGGTCCCCAATGGAGGAACTAGAGAAAGTACCCAAGTACCTGAAGGGGCTGCAACCCTGTAGGTGGAACAACAACAGGAACTAACCAGTACCCCCTGGGGTTGCGTTTCTAGCTGCATTTGTAGCAGAAGATGACCTAATCGGCCATCAGTGGGAATAGAGGTTCCATGGTCTTCCAAACTCCATATGACCTAGCACAAGGCAAGGCCTGGGCCAAGTAGTGGGAGTGGGTGGGTAGGGGGACAGAGGTGGGGGGAGGGGTATGGGAAACTTTCGGGATAGCATTTGAAATGTAAATAAAGAAAATAATAAAAAAAAAAAAAAAAAAAGAAATAGAGTAAAAAATTGAATGTGCCCATTTAACTCTTGAATCCCAAATCAATATTTGTTGGTGCTGCAACAATCTAATTGAAAATGTTTAGATTATAAAATTAGAACTCTAAGTCTGAAGATGTGTATGGTGCAATCTAATGTCAATTGGTCTCTGGACATTCCTGAGCCTTGCTTTTATTCCCAGTCACGAAAATTTCTAATAGTCTGTATCAACTATAATATAAAATAACATATAAAATAAATTAAATATAACATATCTTCTATTACCCAATATTAGTATCTTCTATTACCCAATAAATAATATGAGGGTCATTAGATATTATGTCATAGGCCAAGATATTGTAAGTTCATGTTCATAGTATGATTTTACTTATTCATTATTTTCTTACTCATTAATTATAAGACATATACCTTATTCAAGTGGGTTTTATGCCTTTCACTACTTGACTCTGTCACCATGAATTAGTGTGAGGGAGCTTTGACAGTTGAATCAGTGATTTAGAGCACTGACAGTTCTTCCAGAGGACCCAGGTTTAGGTCCTGTACCCAAATGGTGAGTCACAAACATCTTTAACTTAAGGTCTAAAGAATGTTCTGGCTCGATGGATGTGAGCACTCACGTGGTAGGCACATAAATGCAGACAAAACATGCATATATGTAAAATAAATAATTATCTTAAAAATTGAAGGTAAATTCACACACAGTCACATACATTTGTACATTACTATAGTCTAGGCTACAAAATGATTTTGTGGGTTCCTGTTACTTGTTTCAAAATGCAACAGAATGAAAATTACCTTTGAAATAGCATCCCTGGTCCTGTATTTGATTGCCATTACTTCTGCATTCAAAGTCCTGTAAAGATCAACTTTCATTCTTGTCTTATTCCTTCCTGAATCTTATGGTATATCTATGTTCGTTCTCTTCTCTCTACCCTCAATTCCAAATGCTACATGTGGGAATTATTTTTCTCTCAGACATGTTCAGTTATAATTCTTTCTGAAGTCGAACAGGAAGTCTAAGGATTACAAAAATCTGTATATACTTATAATGACAGGCCATCTCAGCATAACTTTAAAAGTGGTACTTCTTTTTAGAGGCCATTTGATATATCATAGGGTTTACACCTCCCCATTATCATCATTCCCACTATTTTTTTTTATCCTTGTGTAGGCTGTAATTAAGGTTATCGAGTAAGATGGTTGAAGAAACTAGCAATAAGCCCCTATAATGCCACATTTATTTATGACAATATCTGTAATGAGAAGCCACTTTAAAGCCCTTCTCAGCTGTCAAAAACTCTCTTCTACTTCATTAGATATCATCAATAAGCTATAACTCTGTGTCTCAAGATAAAAGTGTAGAGGCCAGTTCTTCAGCCATTAGGTATCTGTCTTACAATCTGGTCTATTTTTTCTATATGGGCCCCAAGTCAACTTGTATTAAAAAAAATGTGCTAATACCAAGAAGCATGTCACCAAGACAACAGAATAGAACTGTCCAGAGTGTATCCTTCTGCAGAAATATCAATTTAAACAACTATCCAGGCATGAAATACCTTCACAAGAACTAAGCAAAACAGGTGAGAGGTGACACCATCTATATGTAGCACAGAAATAAGAAAAAGCACATTGAGAAGGGTAGGGGAGATAGATTATATTACCTGAGACACCTTTCGTTTATCTTCAGATACGATAGTGTAGAGAGAAGTGCCTTGAATGTAGGGGGAGAAAGGTAACAGAATTCAGACTTGGTTTAAAATCAATAACCCTAGACTTTCCTTAATAAAGATCAGTGCCAGCTGCCCTCAACACTCCAAATCTCATGAAATTACCTAAAGATAGAGCTATCATATCTGCTATGGTTCAAATCTGAAGAATCTCCCACAGGTTTATGTTTTGAATTCTTGTTTCCTAACTAGGAACACTGTTCTAAAAGGCTGCTGAACCTTAGGAAGCTAAAGCCTAAGCACGGGAAGTAGGACTCTGTGCGGAGCAGTTTCCTCTGACATCAAACCATTCATTTCTGCCATGAAGCTCCTTAAACCCGAAGGTAAGCAACTCAGAACGGTTTAATGAAATCCGCCAAACTGACCAGATTACTTAGGTTCTTCTCTCGCAAGAGTAAACAGTAAAGAGTACTGAGTGGCATTCTTTGTCAAGCCAAGCTGCAAAGATGACGCTGAAAACATTCTAGTTGCCTTGAAGAAGCAGAAAGCAGCCAGCTGCCTGGAAGAGCTTTAGACCAACTGAGTCACTTGGAAAGGACACTCAGATGCTTTAAGCTTCCGGCAAGCTGTGTGGTACGTTCCAGATTCCCAGCTTTTGTGAGCTGTGACCTTTGCTGGAATGAGATTTGGTGTTGCAGCTGTCTTTGAGTCATTTCTACTCCTGTACATAACCTTTCACCAATAGTCCTCTAAGTAACTCCAATAAAGCTAATTGGACTTTAGTGGGATCTGAATTTCGATCTGTCACGGGTTCTCTGTCCGAGGTGAGTAGACATGTATGTAGCCTCTCACATAACAGTACTGACAGTTGAGCCTTTGAAGGTTACACCCATGTAACCTTCAATGGTTCTTTTCCTGATTTCTATCTTGTGCTCCACTGTGATATGCAAAGCCCCTCAGCCATACATTCTGAATGCAAGGAACTACGAAGTTCTGTCATGCCTTCTCTGCTATGGTGGGCTGAAACACATTGAACTGTTCTAGAATAAGCCCTTCCCCTTTTGTGGTGTTTCTACTGATATTGTAACAAGAAGGAAAAAGTAACTTGCACAGCCCCATCTTAGAGCCAGCATGGATCCCACTGCCTCACACTCTCTTTGAATTGTAAAAATGAATAAAAAAATATATTTGATAACAAAAGTGTAAAATCCAATATGAAGTGCCACAGCTTTAAAATTGCTTTTCTAACTGCATAAAAGTTTATTGAGATATATAGACTTTGGATCTGGTTAAGTTTTGTATATGATATTTTATGTTTGTAAGACTGCTTTTAAAAATTATATATTTCATTTTTAAGGAGATATACAATATAAAAAAAGATTTAATGAATGATATAAATAAAAATGTCAATTGTTCAAGAGGAGCATTTGCGCAGTGGGTAAGAGGGTATATTACTCTCGCAGATAACCTTAGTGGGTCTCCTAGCATCCATGTAAGGCAGCTTTCAAATGTCTAAAATTGAAGTCTTGTTTGCATCTGCCCTCACATCTATGTAAATAAAAAACACTAAAAATAAATCCTAAAAAGTGTCAAATATTCAAGGAGTTGAGTAAATGGAAGATTTTTCTACATTCTTGTCCAGATAGTGGTGGCAACAAAAGACACATGCAGACCAAGAGCAGCAATGAAAACATGTCGTAGAAATGTCAAAACTTACACCCGTTGGAATTAAAAAAAAATCATAAAAAGAAACAAAGAACATCAGTATTTAAAAACTTCAATTTATCAAGCAGGTACAACTTGGAAAATATACGTACCCACCAACATCATTTCATCTAAAATATTTTAACAGAGTATAACTTCATACTTTTAGAGGACTTACAGAAATCAGTTTAGTAATAGTCAATTGCAAATACAAACCAACAAGGAAACATTAGAATTAAACTACATTGAATACCAAATGGTACTAATAGCCATATATATAAAAGTTAACCCAATGTATGAAAATTAATAAATGATAAATGACCACATTATGTAAATGAATGATAAAACCACACATTTATCACAATAGATATAGAAAATATATTTGACAAAATAAAATATCTTTTCATAAGGTACTCTCAGCAAAACTGGAGTAGATGGAAGTCACGTGTGAGAAAGGTCTCCGATGGCAAACTCAAAGCTAGCATCAGTGGTGGAAAGCTGAGTCTTTCTAAGATTAGGAGTAAGTCATTGGCTTCTCCTCTTACATTCTCTTCAGCATAGTGCGTTCTAGCCATCCAATCTGAAAAGGAATGAAATTGACTCTGTTTTAGATGCCATATAGTTAATAACTCAGAAAATTTACAGATTACCAAACTGGGCAAAAACTACCAGTGTTTTTCAGATTATCAATGAACTAACTAAAAAAAGAAATCAAGTTTTTTAAAAAAAATAACTTCCAACTTCCTCAGGAACTGCCACACTGATTTCCATAGTGGCTGCACAAATTCTCACTCCTTCACACAGAAGGTGATTTACCTCAAGATACAACTATACCAATCTTTTGAAGAAGATTAAGGCTTCTTAATCTTACTGGAGAGGAACTTGCTCAACCATGCTCATTGGTCCTTTATTTATAATAGCCAGAAATTGTATACAACTTAGATGTCCCTAAACAGAAGAGTGAATAAAGAAAATATAGTACTTTAAAAAAAAATCAACTTGTTTTAGTTTAATTTCAAATACTTAGAAAATATGTAGAAATGAGGGAAAAGTCTTATAACCTGAAATCTATGAATTAATATTTAGAAAATTTGAAGAGAAACAGAATGAAATATTATATCATGCTCAGTTCTTTTTTCTTTTTTTCTTTCTTTTTATTTTTCATTTTTATTAGATATTTTCTTCATTAACATTTCAAATGCTATCCTGAAAGTACTCTATATCCTTTGAATAGACTTCAGTCCTGTTCCTCTTTAAACCTGTTCTGAGAAGAGATGGACTGAAACTCACAGTTAAGGAATAACACACATTTGGACTGTTAGAACACTTGTAGGACATATTTCAGAATACTATTGGGAAAAGCAATTTTATGCTTTGGGGACACAATACTGGCAGAATGTGAACTGAAGGTCAGGTTGTGTGTGTGTGTGTGTGTGTGTGTGTGTGTGTGTGTATATGTGTGTAGTCAGGGTAGTTGATAGAACAAGAAATTGAAGGTAAGGGAGAAACTTGAAAACATGGGAGGAAATTGAATTAAGCCTACTTCCATTCCAATGACATGGGCTCTAATTCACATGTATTTTTATACTGTTTCTACAGAAAATATCACAAATAATTTAGCTAGGGGAAAATCTAAGAAAGCTTGGATGTTAATTATTTCCTAGTGTCCAAGATCAGGGAGGAAAGGCAAACCATGATCTGGGATTAATATATTTCTTACACTCAGTGATTAACATGTTAATATGTTATTTATTAAATAAGTATGTTCTGAACATTTTGGTAGCTGTCTAAGAAGGATAAAATTGTATAACAAATAGATTCTTGCTCTTGAGAAAACATTCAGTGGTCATGATAGTGCTAGATGCCTCATGTTCCTGCCATGATGAGTTCCAGCCTGGTGGGATTCTGTACTATCAAATCATACCCCTTTCCTTCCATAAGTTGCCTGTTAAGATTTTTAGCACTGACAGAAAGATGCAAATAACACAAAGGACATGAGGAGCATCAAAGGTGGAAAAATAAATGACAAAGAAAATCAGGGTAATTTTTAAATTGTTTTGTTGTGCTTTGTTTTTGTTGTGGAGATTTGGAGAGTATTTTTATATTATGAATGGAAAAATATATAAAATATTCTTATCTATAGTGGGAATAAAATAATGGAGAGAAATAAATATAAGAAAGACACAGAAATGTGACATAGGAATTGACTTTGCATAAGGACATGGAAGGTTAACTGATTGTAAGTCTGAGAAGTAGGCATAGGCTTCAGTAGACACTTAAATGCTCTCAGTCAAGTAGTCATCAAGAACACGTACCAAGGGAGCATCTGGGTAGACATGCTGGCAATTTTCATATGACAATGGACAAAAACAGCTCCCTATGAAAGATGAGCAGAATATGTATATATATTTTTCTTAATATAGAGTATACATTATATGTATATTATACATATAGATATAGTATTTACATATATAAAATAATATTAATATATTTATAATCTATAGTATATATTTTACATAGGTATAAAGATAATATACATATAATTATATAATAAATATACATTATGTAGGTAATATATAATATACAAATATGTACATATATACATATGCATATATATGCATTTAAATAAAGCATAATATATAAACATATAGCATATATGACATATTATATATAACATATATACTATATTTTATATATTACATTATTTATATTATGTTATATTAACATCTATTATATTTATTATGTATGCATATATATATATATATATATATATATATATATATATATATCAATAGTTTTACTATAATAACTTACTTGAGGTGTACTGCCATGATTTAAAGAGGCCTTTAGTCAGGTTTGAATGTATTCCAACTGCACACCATTTATGGAATCCAGGTACAGAGTAGAAAAAGTAGGTTGAAGTAAATGGTTATAAGCTTATGTGATACGATATAACATGTACACAAGAAATATTGTAATTAATCTTGAACATGAGGGAAAACAGGTGAAGGAGAGATAGTTGTAAGATAGTGAAGAGAGCAGGAAGCATCAAAGTTAGTTATGAGTCCATTTGAGAGAGACAGACAGAAGCAGAGGATAGTCAATAGCTGGATAGGTGGCAATCTCCTGCTGTCCATGAGCTAGGAAGGATGAACCTAGAGTATTGTGACCTTGAGGCCACAGACTGAGTGTGAGGAGATAGGGATGGAGATGCAGAGAAAGATACAGGTGAGGAATTGCTAAAGCTGGACATATCTGTGTGAGATATAATGAGTTGTTGGTATTAAAATTTGTAAATTCTGTGCCAGAACAGTATAGTACCCAGAGGGGCCTCCCCTTCCCTGAGGACAAGGGAAGAGGAGCGTGAGGGGAAGGGGTTCAAAGGTGGGACTAGGAGGATCTGAGTTACAAATAGGCTGTAAAGTGAGTGAATGAATTAATGAATGAATGAAGAAGTTAATGCAAAAAAGCAAGTCATTGTTATCTTCCTACTGCTGTGACCAGGGTGCTGATATTAAAAGAATGCGATACCACACCAAGCTTGAAAAATAACTTATGGTGCAAGTTCTCTCTCTCTTATTCATTCTCTCTCTCTCTCTCTCTCTCTCTCTCTCTCTCTCACACACACACACACACACACACACACACACACACACACACACACATTCTCTCTCTCTTATTCTCTCTCTCTCTCTCTTATTCTCTCTCTCCCAATAAAATTTCAGCCCTTAAAAACAAAACACAACAACAACAACAACAAACCAAACAAAATCTTGTAAATTGTAAAACAGTTGATTGTGGGAATGAGGGGATTGATGAGGTGTGGTTATTTTCACTGGAGAAAAGGGCATTAAAGCAGTGACAGGTGAAGATGCTGGCATCGATGGGGTAGTTTGTGTTGACCCTCCAAACAATTAAAATTGAAGTCATCCAGGCCAGGAAGGAAAGCGAACTAAGATTCATTGGTGGATTATGCAAGAAGATGATGATACTTCTGAAGCACCATAAGCTTTGGGCCCATCTGATAGGCCTGCTCTAACAGAACAATGACCTGTGGGCAGACAGAAAGGAAACTATCTTGCCATGTTGCATGTGATCCTTGAATTATAATGAATTTAAAAATATTTTGCAAGATGATAAATGTTTCTAGGAAGGGACATGTACCGGCTATTCCTGGTTCTCAACTTGACTACATCTGAAATGAACTACAACCCAGAAATGGTGGGCACACCTGTGATCCAGATCTTGAGGTATAGTGGCCATGAAAAGCTTAGACACAGGCAAGGTAGTACATGCCTTTAATCTCAGGATACTGGCAAGAAGATTACTGAGTTCAAAGATAGCCTAGGACAGAGCAAGTTCTCAATCCAGTCATGGTGGTATATACTTTTCATCTGGGCCATACCTTCTGCTGAGGCCTACATAAGGACAATGGAAGAAGGAAGATTCCTTTGCCTGCTTGAACTTACTTGCTAGCACACATGCTGGAACCTACTTCTTCAGGATACCAACTTATACAGAAGACCAGCTGAAACAACTAGCCTCATGGAACCAAGAAACTACTAGATTCTTGAACTTCTCATTCACACCTGCCTATTGTTGGGTTAGTTGGACTTCCAACTGTAAGTCGTTACAATAAATTCCCTGGGTATATAGAGACATTCCATAAGTTCTGTGAGTCTAGAGAACCACAAGACAGGATATATTTAATTTGATTTAAACATTCCATAACATGTATAGATACAGAAACTTTACACAGCAGCCTGTTGATGTGTGCTGTTCTTCTGTATCTATTAGAAGATAAACTGTAAACAACAACAACAACAAAAATAACTTCATGAGGTTCTATTAGTTGAGGATGATTAGAAAGAACACATCATGTAAGTAAACTGCTTGTCTTGATTTTAAGGATCCTGAGAGGTTGTAGAGAATAGGTGACATCATGTCAATTTTATGGAATGAATTGTTTTGTACACTGGTATCTAACAATGGATACAAAAACAGCCTGTAGTCATCCACCAGGAGTTCTTTTGTTTCTCTTATTTTCCACTTTGACAGAGTGCTGCAGGGAATCTTTGAAGCCTAATGTAACTCATCAGTAACTGATGCCACAGTGTGGCTAGGGATATGGATTTGTTGGTCCAATTAGCTAATTTAGATGACATAATTTATAGCATAAATAAATAATAGTCACAAAACAGATGTGTGCTCAACTGAGGCTCTATTTTTCTGACATGTTAATTTTCTTTATGAGCTCCCATTTCTATTTGGCAGTGAAAACTTTCATTTCAACATCTTTGGGTACAGCATTCAGATCTGGCACTATTCCTATTTATTATCAAATTAAATTATATTACTTTTTCATGCACTGCCCAGGTTTAAGCTGTACCACTGTGTTGCTTCTTCCTTTCCTTCTACATTTCCTAGCAAGTATGCAGAAAGGAGAGGAGTATGAAGGGGGTTGGCTTGAGTGTGAATGAACTCTGATTTTGATTAAGGGAAGTGTATCAAATATAGTTACAGACAACACAAGTAGGTGAAGCTAGATTTTAGTAGAGAGGCTAGATTTTAGAGGAATGTCAACATAGTAAACCTTGAATACATGAGCTTCATGGCAAAGTAGCACAGACAGACTGAACATCTGGCTCATCTGCTCACTGAGTTCCTGTACCATCCTGGCATACACAAAGCCTTCCAGGGATGGCAACATTTTTTCTCTCCATACCCAGAGGAGGTTTCTATTTTTTTTCAGACTCTGATATTGGTTATTTTTCTATCTTGAGGGTCATACAGGAAATTGTCAGGCCATCTCATTTTATTTCATAGTTTGTCAATTTCTGTGCCTCATTTTAAGTCCTAGCAATAGAACTAGACTTAGAAGAATAAGAAAAAACAAGAGGATATAATGGAAGTAGAGATTGGTATAGCCACACACCCAGATTTTCTACTATCTGATTGAGTAACTCAGCATTAGGGTTTTGAGTCCAGGCTGATGGTATAAGCATTTGAAGACATACACTTTACAGTCACATTCAAATGAAGCCTCAGGTATCATGAGAAACCTTTGTATTATGAAACCTGTGTAAGCACCTTAAACATCATGAAAAGAATATATATATATATATATATATATATATATATATATATATATTCTTTATATGTATATGGTTTTTCAAAACAGGGTTTCTCTCTATATCCCTGGCTGTCCTGGAACTCACTTTGTAGACCAGGCTGGCCTCGAACTCAGAAATCTGCCTCCTTCCTAAGTGCTGGGATTAAAGGCATGTGCCACCAAGCCTGGCTGAAAAGAATATTCTTAAGGCACTAGATAATCTAGAAGAAATAACGAAGCTCAGCTCTCACTATATCTCCCCCCAAAGCATGATGATATCAGTTCTCAATAGATGATGTCAATTGAGTCCTCCTAATTTTTTCCCTTATTTTTCATGTTTTCTGTTGCATGGTAAATAATGAATTGAAGAATTCTGGCAAAATCATTTAAAAATCATTTTGATAAAAACTACTAGATCTCTAAGCACCATTTCATAATTTTAACTTGACAGTATGTGGGTTACACTTGAACAAACTATCAACAACTTGGTAGTCAGAGAAACCGTGGGTGCCCAAATAAGGATAGAACCTCTTGCTTCTTTAATGGTTTAATGGGGATAGGGAAAACCCATGCAAATGCTCTAGGTATTGCTGACAAGAAATTGAGATGGTCTGGTGACTGTGTTCTAGCAAATATATTGAATGACAGAGAAATTTGCTCTTTTGTACTGAGTGTCATTTTCAAAATAAGCAGATGTTCTACTCATAAAGCAGTAAACTATGATTTAAGATAATTTCTTCTAATAAACTTTAGGATCATTGTATTATATACACTTCATATGTCACCAAATAATTTCCTCAAAAGGCTGCGATAAGAAACTGTTGATTATGGGTAGAAATATGTGCAGATTTACTGAATTACAATCCCGCTGTAATAGAGGTAATAGAAAAAGTGTCTATTGCTTTGCCCTCAGGCCACTAATACTCTCTCTAAAACTGGAAAACAGAACTTTTATAGCTATAAGAGTATCAATTTGATAGAGTATTCTGACGCAAGATTTGCTTAGCTCCTCGTGGCTTTGACCATAAAAATCTATGAATTATTCCACCCTGATCCTTTAACAAAATCAATCAGAAAGAATCTGTGACATTCTAACTTATTTGGTCAAGAATTCATAGCTAGGTCAGATGTGAAGAAATGACTCAGTTATCAGAAATTCAAAATTTCGAGCTGTTATATCATCTAAATTAAAATGTATAACTTTTAAAACCTGTTTTTAGTTTTATTTTTAATGTGTGGCTATCTGACTATGAGGGCCCACTATGGTCTTAATGGAGCGTCCATGAAAGCCATAAGAGGACATTAGATTCAGAGAGCTGGAGTAACATGTGACTGTGGGGCATCCAGTTTGGGTGCTGGGAACCAAGCTCAGGTCTTCTGGGTGAGCAGCAAGTGTTCTTCACTGATAAGCTATCTTTCCACGCTGCAAAATGTATCTAAATAACAAGGTTTTATAATACTTAAGTGATTTATGTTCAAACTGAGAAGAGGGTGAAGCTGGAATTTGGCATTGTTTGTAATTGCCATTACATAATCTAGCATAGCCATCATTATTTTCTTGTAATCAAATTTTGGGATTGGACATGTTGGTCTTTCCTGTGTTATGGTAATTGAAAAGGTCATTATGACAGACAATGCTCATTAGTGCTCATTCTCTATAACCCCTTCTTCATGAAGAATCCTCATAAAATATGGCTACTTTAAGTAAGGCTTTGAATTGTCATGGCAAAATACTTGAAAAGCTGACTTAAGGAAGAAAGAAGGTTTTTGTTGTTGTTGTTGTTGTTGTTGTTTTCTCAATTATAAAGGATGGTTATTTGGTTTTGTGTGAGTGATCCAAGAAGTAGGGTGACTGGAATATGTTAGGGAGACATGTCATTTCATGCAGTGGGTATCCAGGAGTGAGGGAGGAACAAGAGGCTAGGCATAATCTTCATAACAAGCCACAGGGGACTCATGTCTTCCAAGTAAACCTGGCCTCCTAGACTTTTCACCATTTCTCAAAATAGAGTTACCTGTCAGCCACCAAGCATTAAATTTACCTGTCTAAGGGAAGATATCTGTAAATTAAAAGCCAAAATGCATACACTTGAAGATTTCTGTCTCTACCCCATTCTGTTAATAAAGTGAATTTTTACCTACAGGAAAAGAGAACATAAGGTAAATACTATTTCTAGGACCTGCCATTGAAAAGGATAAATATATACTCTATTTTTCTTGCTCTTTCCTCTCTACTTAGAATGTAGATTACAAAGGTAGGAACTGACAAAATAAATACCATGGGATGGGATTCACATGTTGAGGATGGCAGAGTAATCAATCAGAAAGAACCTGTGACATTGACAACTCACAGGAGGCCCCAACCTGTCTTCTTAATATTGTCATAGGAATCTTGTGATTTGAATATGAAGAAGAAAGGGAGCAGGTGTGGGTATTCAACTATGCAATGAGCAATTGAAGAATAAGAAATGTAAATGAATAATTTTTTTATTAATTTCATGTAACACTGGTTAAGTATAGGAGACTGGTTGTATTAGGGTTATCTAAAATAACAAAACACATAGAGTATGTGTATACGTGTGTATATATGTATATGTATATATGTATGCACATTTAATATTTCTATATATCTTTGATTTGTTTTAGAGTAGGTTGTAGGCTGTGGCCTGGACAGTCCAAACAATGGCTATCTCATGACAGATAGGCCAAGAATCCCATAGATGTTGTAGTACAGGATGTCTCTTGAGCCCCAGTCTCGTCCTGGAGTCCCAGAGGACATTTCAAGAGCTGCTGGCCTTCAGTCTATTTTGGAATCCCAAAGAAGCAGTTTCTAAGATGAGGAAAGTCATATCTCAGCAGCAGAATAGACGAACTTCTTAGGAAGAGTGAAAGCAAGCAGATAAAGTCCATGTTTCTTTCATTCTTCTAAGTCCTTTTATGTTTGCTGCCATCAGGAGGTGTGGTCTGAATTTAGGGTAATTCTACTAATCTCAAATTATCCCATCAAAAAATGCCCTCACTGGCAAGCCCATTGGATGGATTTTGTTTGATTCCAGACAGAATCAGGTTGACAATCAACATTAACCATCCTAATGATTATAAAAATGTATTAGCCATGTCTTGTATTAAAGACCTCTAATGCCATCCACTAAGGTAGGTGAGGAAGTCAAGTTACAAGTTTGAGATGTGCTTATGCTATAAAGTGATATCAAAATCAACCTGGTCGATATAGTGACACCCTGCCTCATAATAAAAACTAAAAAGAGTTAAGTATTATAACGATTGCATACTATGCACGAGGCCTTCTGTTTCATCCTAAGTAAGAAGAAGAAAGAAACGGAGAGAGACCAGATAGAAGAAAAGGAGGGTAGGGAAAAGGAAGGAAGAGAAAGAAAAAGAGAGGAGGAGAGAAAATAAGAAATAGAAAAGAGAAATATTCTTTCAGCTGCTTTCTGAAACTCTTAAGGAAACTAAATGATTGTATAAAGAAGTCATAATGTGCCAAGAAACAGTCTTTCTTAAGTAAAGGGCAGCTTCTCCTTCTCATGCTAATGAAATCTCATGGCTAATGCATTATCTTATTTTTGTTTATTTACTTTGGATATTTTATTTATTTACATTTCAAATGTTCTCCCCTTTCCTGGTTTCTCCTCCAGAAACCCCTTATCCTATCCCCCGTTCCCCTGCTTCTATGAGGGTGTTCCCCTAACCTACTCTCTCCCTCCTCACCACCCTGGCATTCTGCTACACTGGGGCATGGATCCTCCACAGGATCAAGGCCCTCTCTTCCCATTGATGCCCGACAGGCCATCCTCTGCTACATATGCAGCTGGAGCCATGGGTTGCTCCTTGTGTATTCTTTGGTTGGTGGTTTAGTTCCTGGGAGATTTCGGGGGTCTGGTTGGTTGATATTACTGTTCTTCCTATTTTTAAAGATAAATTGAGGACTCAGGCCTGTGATTGTTGATGTCTCCTACCTTTGACTTTTATTGAAGTGTCTCTTGCCTTAATTACTGTTGTGTTGAAGGAACCGACTCTGCAACATGGAGCCTTTACTTGAAAAATTGTTTTCATAATCTTCTATGCAGAACCCAAAATTTTTTGACAACCACCGATTATATAGCTATAAACCAGGAGAAATTCTCTACTTGGAAGTTTTAATCAAGCAATGATGAAGATAGTTGGGGTAATCACAGTGGCTCACTCTGAGAAGATGGGAGTAGTACTAACTTTAGTTTTTCTTCTTCTTCTTCTTCTTCTTCTTCTTCTTCTTCTTCTTCTTCTTCTTCTTCTTCTTCTTCTTCTTCTTCTTCTTCTTCTTCTTCTTCTTCTTCT
>NC_034597.1:30907862-30915046 GCF_900095145.1 Mus pahari
TTCTTGGTCATGATGTTGTGCAGGAATAGAAACCCTGACTAAGACAATTGGATATTTTCTTTATTTTCATTTCAAATGTTACCCCCTTTTCTGGATTCTCTCCCTCCTGGAAACACCCTATCACATCATCCCTGCCCCTTCTTCTATGAGGGTGTTCCTCTACTCAACGCACCCACTCCCACCTCTATCTCTGTGGTGATTAGTAAAAGCTAATACTCAGTTCATGATTGATTGTACCTCATCATTCAGTAAAACTCTTTGAGCTTATCAAAAGAAAATTTGATAATGAATTATTCCATGAAAACTTTTATCTAGTTTAGAAACTGCCATGATTTAAAAGTCATGAAGGAGTAAGATAGACCATGATAACTTTTGATAATATGACAAATTACAGAAGCATAATATTCCCTATTTGTTTTCTTATGGTTAGAGTTTTCAGATGACTTGAATATTCTTATCTTACACAGCTTAGAATATTTTTATCTAAGGTACACACCACTAACTAAACCTTTATATATATATATATATATATATATATATATATATATATATATATATACCTTTAGGAGATCTTGGCAGTTAGGGCCATTATAGTCCATCAGTTCTAATCTAATAACTTTCATTTTGTCTTATCTGACAATTTGACATACGTTTGTGGTTCACAGCAATATAAAGTAGCTGTGTCAAAGCCAAGTGAACTGTTACATTTCACTTTCTCCTACATTTTAAGTTTCATAACTAATCTGTATGGTGGTTATATCGAGATCACATATAGAACAAAGAAATTTTAGTGTCTAAAAGTATTGAAATTTGTTTTTTAAAAAAATAAATTATTTGTATTTAGTTCTTAGATTTTAAAAAATACAAACTGCAGAGGGATTAAAAGTATTAGAGCATCTACCTAAACCATTAAACCCCTGGGTAATCACTGAAACACTTGGTTTAAAATTTAAATCATTTACTTTCAGAAGGTGCTGTTTTATGTGAGGGGCAGAGAAATTATGTTAGACAAGGATAGATGAGAGAAGCTATATGCTGCTAATAATGTGAGCCGTGTCAGAGCTTTCTCAGGTACATCTTGGTTCCTATGGGGTTATTCTGATTGTTATGTGTACTTGAGGGAGTCAGAAAACTACCTGTAAGCTTATCCATTGGGAAGAGGAGCCTGAGGATTGGGAGTTTGTGGTTTGTGTTGGTTACTCTGTGAGTTGGAGTTCAGCCTGGGCTATGTGAGATCCTTTCTGAACATCTCTGATGAATTGTTTCCACTACTTGTTATAGTTTAGTAAACTGACACAGTCATTGTGTAATTTTCAAAAGCCCTGCCATCGCCATCAGAATGGTCCACTTTCTCTCCCGGTCTTGGGTTCTTCCCCATTGACAATTTCTTGACGGCCTTGAATCAGCTTCCCCAATTGTCTACTAAGAATTCTCTTTATATAATTACAACATTAAGAATAATTATTGTTAACTGCAATGTTTATAAAAGTAGTTTTATACTTACATTTTTTCATTTTAAATGCCCAGACTGTTTACTTTTTCTATAATTCCCCACGGAACTTTATTAATTAGATGTATTTACACTTGGGAATTAATGTTTCAAAATTGTTAACCCTTATTTGGCCGTAAAGAAATGTCTTTTTTCTTCTCTATGGGTAGAAATATCAAACATGAACCCCCCAAAAGAAGAGGAAATTGAATATCATGAGGAGAATATAAAACAAGATGAACCCAAGTAAGGATTAGATAGGGGTGAAGTGCATGATGAGGGAGGTAGTTCTTTCTGTGGGAGCATGCGCGGTCTCTACTTGGGACTTTACAGCAGGAAAGGGCCCAGTTCATCACCATGAGTGTAAGAGAATGACACAGAAGAACATTTTCTCTCAAAAAAGGTTTTCTGAGGCAGGCACCAGGATGATGAGGGAATCCTCCTGAACAAGGGCTTCCCACTGTGCCTCAGGGTCAGAGGCTGACTGGGAGAAACTTACCATGTTCATACAGGATGCCATCTTTAACTGCTCTACAGCTTTCCTGGCCTGGGAGAGGCAGGCAGTGCTGTTATTAGATATGCCTTACTTCAGTCTGTGGTTCACCATCGTTGGCAACCTCAGAGCAACCTTATCACTGAACAGTCCCATCCCAGGATGGGTAACAAGCCCTGTAGAAGCTAATGGAGTGCCCAAACTAGTTTTCTGTTTGTTTGTTTGGGTTTTTTTGCTTTTTTTGTTTTTGTTTTTTAATCATCATTATGTCCACAGCTTATGATTTCAGAAACATGCAAAATGACACTTTAAAAATCACTTCAATATTCAAAGGTTTCTCTCTAGTTTTTTGTTTGTTTGTTTGTTTGTTTGTTTTTAATTAAACCGAGAGGCTCATGGTTAAAGGGTAGTGAAAATACAAAAACAGGATTAAGAAAAACCTAACAGTTATATTTCTTCTGAAAAAAATATTTCATTGAAGGATGATATATGATAAAATCTGCATAATTTCTGAAATGCGAAAAACTCACAGGTTAGGACCCATCTTCTTTTCAATTCTATAATCAGCTCTTTGAGACATAAGAGATTGTGACATTCTTTCAAAGATTGTGAGGAGGCTGTTATCTTATTTTCTATTCCATAATTCATAACAAATCACATCTATTATGAGAAGCTGCTTACTGCATGTGGCCTCTTCCTTTTTTCACCCTCTTTACTCTATTAATCAGGGAAGATGTGCCCTGCCAGAGCATCACAGAAGAAACCAAAGCCAGAAGCACAGGATTTCTAAACTTGATTAGTTTCTGCAATTTATATTTCATCACACACATACTGTCTTTAAATAGTTTGAGGACCGTGCATGTTTGAAATGAAATTTGCACATTTAACAACTGAAGAAGATCATTCAATTTTTAAAGACATAATTCAGTCCTAATGAAGGATAGCAAGCAGATCAAGTCACTCCCTTCGTTCAGCCTTTTTCATCTTTTCAAATTGACCCATTGTTAACAGGATCCTACAAAGAAAATTACTTAACATCCAGCCAAAAGAAAATCAAGAGAATTGCTTTGATTTTCACTGAGATTTTGCTTTGAACACTTTGTTTCACAAATTGTTACAATATGAGTATTAGACAAACTAAAGATAAATAAATTTGGCTATGAGGTACTATTCTTTGAATCATTCTTTCATCATCTATCCTTAAATATTGATTGTGTCTTATGAAAAAAGCTCTTATCATAACCATGAAAGCCGAATACCTTTCACAAAGTTTTATAAATAAGCACTTGAAACTAAAATGTTATGTAATATAGAATACAAAGTATTTTACAGAGAGATAACCTTGCATATGAATCCTGTAGTATAAACAGTCCAATCCTGCACTTCCCAAGACTTAAAGAGTCACAAAATCATAATTTTTACAAAGTCTTTATGAGTATATTTTTCCCTCTTGATATATAGTGTCCCTTTAAAAGTCTTCTGCAGTGCTGGCTAAATAGTCATGAATAGATTTGGTTTATAATTATCATGATATGTCCTTATTTTTTTCATTCAAAATTAAGGAAAGTTTTGCCAGAAATTGTCTTAGTATGCTTTTCACTCTTATACTTTGAACTATTTTGTTTCTGGCTTTTGGAGCTGTTAGCATCACTGATAAGAGATTCACTACTACTGTCATGTGTTTCCCTTGATAGGTGAACTGGTGTTATCTTCTTATAGTGCTTAATATTGTGTTCTTTGCTTAATAGTTTTGAAATATTTATTTTTATTTTTAATCATGCGTATGACTCTGTATCTGTGATTTGGGTCTAGGAACATGAGTGCATTTGCCTGCAGAGGCCAGAACAAGGTTTGGAATTTTCTGGACCTGTGGTAACTGCATTGGATGGGCTCTATAACTTGAGCTTTCAATGTCATTTTTCTTTTTCGTATTCTGTAAATTCTTTGATTTGTTTTCTTGATAATAACCAAGGTTTCTTAGAAATTGTAGTAACCATTTTTTTTCCTTTGTTGATGTTTGAAAGTAGCTCTTCCATGAGCTTCGGCCCTAACTGTTGCTATTTTTTCTTCTTAGTCAAATCTTTTGGGCAATGCTTTCTCCTGTTTGTTTTTGTTTGTTGTATGTGTGATGGATGGATGCATGTGGAAGCCAAGGATGAAGTCAGAATGCCGTTCTGTCACTCTTCCTCAGCTTACAGTTTTTTGTTTTCTTTTTAACATAGGGGCTTCCCCTGAACTTAAGTACTTTGGAGAGACTGGCTGGCCATTGAGCTTCTGTGATTCTCTTGGCCCTGCTCCTCAGCTCTGTGTTTTCAGACCATGCCTCTTCATCTGGTCTCTACTAGGGGTGAGTTGAAGGAGATGTACTGCCTTGATTTTTCACATTCCTTACCTCTGAGTTCTCATTTGCATTTCTGCAGATTCAGTAAGTCTGCTAGTTTGATCTGTGGATCTTAATGTTGGGCAGCCTTCTAACTTCAGAGAACAATGGCTAAAGCCAATATAGAGAAAACAACATCACAATACACAGACACAGACATTCTCTTACAATCATGACCTTACTGCCAATAACCTTTAAACAGAAATTCACAACTAAGATACAGAATGCTCTAAAGTGAAAAATCTTTTAGAGTGAATGTAGAAATAGTGAAATACAGGAAAACAGAAAAACAAAACCAAAAAACAACAAACAAACCTTCCAAACCAGAAGAGTCGCAAATGTAAATGGAAGGAGGAGAAAGGAGTGCATGATGTAATAAAGGGAAAGAAAGAAGTGCAAGAAGTTAGAAAGAATAAAAGAAAACATTTGCCAATTGTAAGAAAATTTGTAGCCAAAATTAAATAAATGTAAGAAGCAAAACACATAGATTAAAGATGATTTTTAAAATAATCAATTAGGTAAAGACAAAACACCGATAAAAGTACAGTAAAAAGAAAAATATCAAGGGAATGAAAGGGGCCCAAGGTTAAAAGAAAGGAACTTTAAGACATATTACTCAGTAATGAAAAAGAAACAGAGAAAAAATTAGGTAAACATATAATGAGTGATAAAACAATAAATGACAGATACCATATACCAAAGTTAAATCAGGATCAGATTAAAAATCTAACAGTCCCATTTCCCCTAAGGAAATAGAAGCAGTCATTAATAGTCTCCCAACCAAAAAAAGTCCAGGACCAGATGGGTTTAGTGCAGAGTTCTATCAGACCTTCAAAGAAGACCTAATTCCAACTCTCCTTAAACTAATCCACAAAATAGAAACAGAAGGTACTCTACCCAATTTTTCTATGGAGCCACAACTACTCTGATACCTAAACCACACAAAGATCCAACAAAGAAAGAGAACTTCAGACAAATTTCCCATATGAATATCAATGCAAAAATATTCAATAAAATCCTCGCAAACGAATCCAAGAAGACATCAAAGCGATCATCCATCATGACCATGTAGGCTTCATCCCAGGGATGCAGGGATGGTTTAATATACAGAAATTCATCAATGTAATCCACTATATAAAGAAACTCAAAGACAAAAATCACATGATCACCTTGTTAGATGCTGAGAATGCATTTGACAAAATCCCATACACCTTCATGATAAAAGTCTTGGAAAGATCAGGAATTCAAGGCCCATACCTAAACATATTGAAAGCAATCTACAGCAAACCAGTAGCCAACATCAAAGTAAATGGAGAGAACTGGAGGCAATCCCACTAAAATCAGGGACTAGTCAAGGTTGCCCACTTTCTCCCTTCCTATTCAATATTGCACTTGAATTCCTAGCCAGAGCAATTCGACAACAAAAGGAGATCAAGGGGATACAAATTGGAAAGGAAGAAGTCAAAATATCATTATTTGCAGATGATATGATAGTATGTATAAGTGACCCTAAAAATTCCACCAGAGATCTCCTAAACCATAAACAGCTTCAGTGCAGTAACTGGATATAAAATTAAATCACACAAATCAGTGGTCTTTCTCTACACAAAGAATAAACAGGCTGAGAAAGAAATTAGGGAAACAATAGTCACAAAAAATATAAAAATACCTTGGTGTAACTCTAAGTAAGGAAGTGAAAGATCTGTATGACAAGAACTTCAAGACTCTGAAGAAAGAAAATAAAGAAGCTCTCAGAAGATGGAAAGATCTCCCATGCTCATGGATTGGCAGGATTAGTATAGTAAAAATGTTATCCTGCCGAAAGCAATCTACAGATTCAATGCAATACCTATCAAAATTCCAACTCAATTTTAAACTGAGTTAGAAAGGGCAATTTGCAAATTCATCTGGAATAATAAAAAACCTAGGATAGCAAAAACTATTCTCAATAATAAAAGAATCTCTGGGGGAATCACCATGCCTGATCTCAAGCTGTACTACAGAGCAATTGTGATAAAAACTGTATGGTACTAGTACAGTAACAAACAGGTTGATCAATGGAACAGATTTGAAGACCCAGAAATGAACCCACACACCTATGGTCACTTGATCTTTGACAAAGGAGCTAAAACCATCCAGTGTAAAAAAGACAGCATTTTCAACAAATGGTGATGGCACAACTGGCAGTTATTGTGTAGATTAATACAAATTGATCTATTCTTATCTCCTTGTACAAAGCTCAAGTCTAAGTGGATCAAAGGACTCCACATAAAACAAGAGACACTGAAATATATATAGGAGAAAGTGGGGAAAGACTCGAAGAAATGGGCACAGGGGAAAAATTCCTTAACAGAACAGCAATGACCTGTGCTATAAGATCAAGAATTGACAAATGGGACCTCATAAAATTGTAATACTTCTGTAGGGCAAAAGATACAGTCAATAAGAGAAAAAGGCCACCAACAGATTGGCAAAGAATTTTTACCAATCTGAAATCTGATTGGGGACTAATATCTAATATATACAAAGAGCTCAAGAAGCTGAATTCCACAAATTCAAATAACCTCATTAAAAATGGGGTACAGAGCTAAACAAAGAATTCTCAACTGAGGAATACCGAAGGGCTGAGAAGCATTGAAAAAATGTTCAACATCCTTAATCATCAGGGAAATGCAAATCAAAACAACCCTGAGATTTCACCTCACACCAGTCAGAATGGCTAGGATCAAAAATTCACGTGAGAGAAGATGCTGGTGAGGATGTGGAGAAAGAGGAACACTCCTCCATTGCTGGTGGGTTTTCAAGCTTGTACAACCACTCTG
>NC_034597.1:30917496-30930471 GCF_900095145.1 Mus pahari
TCTCTCTCTCTCTCTCTCTCTCTGTCTCTCTCTCTCTCTCTGTCTCTCTCTCTCTCTTTATGTGTGTGTGTGCATGTGTGCATATGTATGTGTGTATGCGTGTATGTGTGTATGTATGTATATGTGTGTACCACAGCTTAGTGGCAAATGCCTCCACTCATTCTATCATCTCAAGGGCTCTAGTCAATCTATGGAAACCGATTAGGCAGATATAACTAAGACACTGTCTCATTTTCTGAACTTTATCTAATAATAATCCTACAAAGCAATTCATCTTATTAGAAAAGTTAAAAATATAAATAAACTGAGTGTCAGAAATGTTAAAGGCCATTCAAGGATGCATGATGAGTAAGTTCTTCAAATCAAAATTGTCTTTGACTGTTATTGATTTTGCCATTATAATATAGTCTATTGTCAACACATTTGCCAAGAGAATAAGTAATTTTAAAAAGTATTATAACCCTAACTTAGTTTATAAACTGAAGGGGTAAGTGTGCCATAGAAAATTGGGCACACAATTATACTGGGAATGCAGAAAAGTAGGATTGCCACTCCATAAAATTGTGCCATCGGACATGCCCATAATTTGGATCTCTGTTTTGAGTCCATTTAAGAAGGTTCTAGGTGCATAGATGATAGAAATATAAACTCATATAAATTAAACATATTTGTTCACTATTCTCTTTTATTTTTTCTAATATTTTAAATAATTTTCCTAAGAGGCACATAATTTAAAGCAAAGACAAAACTTGATTTTTCCCCTCAGGAACTTCTGTAATAAGTTATATTCATGGGGATTACCCTAAAACATTTAAATCTAATTTTCAATTATTTAGTAATGATGAGACTAAATATTAACTATTATTTCTTAAAGTGAATGGTAATATCAAATTTTAGATTAGTTTATAGACTGTAAATTCTTATTAATCATTATTCATTCCACACCAAAATTTAGCAGCAAGGAGTTTTATCGTGCTGCCAATACTGTTCATATTTGAACAGACATCATCTTTTATGGACAGAAATTTTGTGAAAATCAATGTCCTACCACCTCCCAACAATGTGACTTTATTAAAATTATTCAGACTTTTTCAGTTACAGATAACTCAGCTGAAAATAAGTTATAATGTGAAACTTGAAGCTTGAATCAATTTCTGCTTTGACCTAAGATGAAAAAAAAAATGGCAAGAGAACAATCCTTTCACCCCCATGAGAAAATGAAATGAGTGGACAATATTATAAATTTGAGCCCATCCGTAGCAGAGATGGTAGGGTAGTCAGATGAAAAGAATCCTAACATGGCGCAAGCTCCTTCAAATATATATATAGACCTTTTATGTTTTCTTTGTGTGTGTGTGAATGTGTGCATGTATGTGTGTGTGTGTGTGTGTGTGTGCATGTGTGTCAAGTAAACCATCAGAAGTGATGTGCAAGTTACAGAAGTAACAGAACAACTAAAGCTTACACAAGTCTTTAAGGTTAACTGAATTAAAAGTTATCAGATCCTAAACCAATTTATCCCAAGCGTTCCCATCAACTCAGGGCAATTCAGGGTACCTCACAGCCTCTAACCCCTGTAGCAAGCCCATCAGCAGCACAATCAGCCACAAAATGCAGACACTATTGCACATGCCAGCAAGATTTTGCTGAAAGGACCCTGATATAGCTGTCTCATATTAGGCTCTGCCAGTGCCTGGCAAACGCAGAAGTGGATGCTCACAGTCATCTATTGGATGGAACACAGGGCCCCCAATGGAGGAGCTAGAGAAGTACCCAAGGAGCTGAAGAGTGCTGCAACCCTATAGGTGGAACAACAATATGAACTAACCAGTACCCCCAGAACTTGTGTCTCTAGCTGCATATGTAGCAGAAGATGGCCTGGTTGGCAATCATTGGGAAGAGAAGCCCCTTGGTCTTGCAAACTTTATATGCCCCAGAACAGGGGAATGCTAGGGCCAAGAAGTGGGAGTGGGTGGGTAGGGGAACAGGGCAGGGGGAGGGTATAGGGGACTTTTGGGATAGCATTTGAAATGTAAATGAAGAAAATATCTAATAAAAATTTGAAAAAAAAAAAACCAAAAAGCAAAAAACAAAAACAAAAAAACAAAAAACAAAAAGTAAGATGGAGAGAGAACTTGGAAAATTCCTTACATGTCCAGGCCTTACATGTGAACAAGGGGGATTTTCTTACAGACTCTACCCTACTTCTTTGCTTTCTCAGTAATAAATCAACTATTCCCTGCTTTCGAGAAGAGCAGAAAGTTCTCTTTGCTCTCAATCCCAGACAAGGCCATTAGCTAATGCAAGTGTCCTTCACTGAAAAGATTCTGCTGGTAGAAAATGTGAAGAAAAAACACACATGACCAGGAACCTTAAGGGAATAAAACAGCCCATCATCCAGATGGAAAGGTAGAGGAATCTCACTTGGACCCACCCTGTCCCAAAATACTTCATTTCTCCAAAAAGTATGTGGAAATTTTAACAAATATTATATTAAATTTTACATCCATTTTAGAGGTACATGCATACTATTAAGTGTTTGATTTATGAATATGTTTAACTTTACAGTTTTATATCTTATATGTAGAATAATATTTTTAAGTTCTGGTGTCTAAATCATAGACATATTTTACAGATTTATTCTTAAATATTTCATCATTTTAATTAAAAATAGTATTTTAAAATTTCAACCTCTGTTACTGCTATATTTGGTAGTGTAACCTTAAAATGAGTCAGAATAAAGTCTTTTTTTATTAGATATTTTCCTTATTTGCATTTCAAATGTTATTTCCTTTTTTCCTGTTTTCCCCTTTGAAAACCCCATCCCATCCCCTTCTCCCTGCCTTTATGAGGGTATTCCTCCACCCCCTACCCACTCCCACTTACCCATCCTGGCATTCCCCTACACTGGGGCATTGAACATTCTCAGCCCCAAGGGCCTCTTTTCCCATTGATGTCCAACACGGCCATCCCTTGATTCATATATGGCTGGAACTTTGGGTCATACCATGTGTACTCTTTGGCTGTTTGTTTAGTCCCTGGGGGCTCTGAGGGGTTTGGTTGATATTATTGTTCCTCCTATGGGGCTGCAAACCCCTTAAGCTTCTTCAGTCCTTTCTCTAACTCCTCCACTGAGGACCCTGTGCTCAGTCTAATGGCTGGCTGTGAGCATCCACTTCTGTGTTTGCCAGACTCTGGCATAGCCTCTCAGGAGACAGCTATATCACCAATCACTTTTCCTTAATATCTCTTAATATCAATGAAATCAATTCCCTGATAAAAAGACATAGAGTAGCTGACTGGATATGTAAACAGGACCCAACATTTTGCTGCATACAGAAAACACACCTCAGTGACAGACACTACCTCAGAGTAAAAGGCTAGAAAAAAAAATCCAAGCCAATGGTCCAAAGAAACAAGCTGGAGTAGCCATTCTAATATTGAATAAAATTGACTTTCAACCAAAAGTTATCAAAAAAGATAAGGAAGGACACCTCATACTCATCAAAGGAAAAATCTACCAAGATTAACTCTCAATTCTGAACATTTATGCTCCAAATGCAAGGGCACCCACATTCATAAAAGAACTTTACTAAAGCTCAAAGCACACATGGCACCTCACACAATAACAGTGGGAGACTGTAAACACCTCACTCTCAGCAATGGACAGATCATGGAAACAGAAACTAAACAGAGACACAAAAAACTAACAGAAGTTATGAACCAAATGGATTTAACAGATATCTATAGAATATTTCATCCTAAAACAAAAGCATATTCCTACTTCTCAGCCCTTCATGGTACTTTCTCAAAAACTGACCATATATTTGGTTACAAAACAGGCCTCAACAGACACAAGAAGATTGAAATAATCCCATGGGTCCTATCATATTACCACGGACTAAGGCCGGTCTTCAGTAATAACCAAAACCCCAGGAAGCCCACATACACATGGAAGATGAACAATGCTCTACTCAATGATAACTTGATCAGGGAAGAAATAAAGAAAGAAATTAAAGACTTTTTAGACTTTAATGAAAATGAAGGCAAAATATACCCAAATTCATGGAGCATAATGAAAGTAGTGCTTAAAGGAAAACCCATAGCTCTGAGTGCCTCCAAAATGAAACTGAAGAGAGCATACATTAGCAACTGAAAGTTGTAAAATAAAATAAAAGTAAATATACCCAAGAGGAGTAGACAGCAGGAAATAATCAAAATCAGGGCTGAAATCAACCAAGTAGAAACAAAAAGAACTATACAAAGAATCATCAAACCCAGAGCTGGTTCTTTGAGAAAATCAACAAAATAGATATACCTTTATCCAGACTAAGCAGAGGGCACAGACGGTATACAAATCAACAAAATCAGAAATGAAAAGGGAGTCATAACAACAGAAATTGAGGAAATCCAAAAAAATCATCAGGTCCTACTACAAAAGCCTAAGCTCGACAAAGCTGGAAAGACTGGATGAACTGGGCAGTTTTTTAGACAGATACCAGGTTCCAAAGTTAAATCAGGATCAGCTAAACAATCTAAATAGTCCCATACCTCCTAAAGAAATAGAATCAGTCATTAAAAGCCTTCCAACTGAAAAGAGCCCAGGACCAGATGGGTTTAATACAGAATTCTATCAGACCTTCATAGATTAAAGTCTATGTCTATTCAGGGCTTCACACACTATATTCTGAGGGGACTCTGTGAGTTAGGCAAAGTCATATCAGTAAAATTCACAAGTTAAAACTGTATACAGTCATGAGGACACAGTCATGTAAGTTTAGCCTATATACAGTCAGGATGACACTCCTGTTTGGAAACATAATTTTGAATTATAGTAGGTAAAATGGCAGGCAATCTAAAGTAAATCTACTCTTATTTACTACACCTGGGAGGGGCAGGAAAGCACATTGCAAGAATAACCTGTTATGGGTAACAGAGGTTACAAAACTCTTGTCTTGTTTACTTGGAGTTTTCTCACAAACCCTCAGAAGTCTCCTCACATAGCTTCATTCATGGACTATGTTCTGACAAATCTCCAGTTTTGAAATGCTTGAACATGGACATGCAATTTCTTTCCTCATAGTGCTCCTGAATCCTTCATTCTACTGAACTCACCAAATTCTGGATTCTTATTTATTAATGTATTTATTTATGTCTTTATTTATTTATTATCTATATGTCTATATTTTATTTATTTATTTATCTGTTGGATTTGATATGATATCTAGGAATAAAGAAAGTTTTAAATTCTTTCTTTTAAATCTGAATTCCCCTTCTCTGCTTATCTTCTGGCATTGCATCAAACTATCACAAACCTTTAGAAAAGGCAAGAGTAGATCACCTGGTCTGAAACTGAGTTGAGAATGAAAGCACAGAGATTCTTGTTATGAAGTGTAAAGCTGAAAAGAGCTAATTTATAGATGAGCTGTGTTAGGTTAAAAAAAATTGTGGGTTTTTTTTTTTTCTATCATATGCTGTGAAGTTTTGTCAAGAGTTGCTGTGTGAATTTATGTGGTAAGTTCACTGGATTTTCTGATCTATCATATCAATTAGCTTATACAATTTTCTTACACTGATTACTATATCGATTATTTTTTTGTAAGCTTCTGGAGCTCTGCATGCTGACTATGAATCTCAGTTGGAATTCCATATACTATCTTATTTCATGCTTTTCTTTTTTGCATGTATTTTTAACAGTTAATAGGTAAATGATGTTAGTTTTAATTTTTTCTTCTCTTTGCGTATTTTAGGACCTGTATATCTAGTTTAATTAGTAACTACTATTTCCCTTAATATCTATAAAAGGTTTTGCATTTGATTAGCATTATATGTTTAAATATTTTGTTACGTCTGTAGGGTTGTTTTAAAGAGATTTGTCTTTCAATGTGTTGGCATCTTTTGCGAAATTTACCCATTTATCAAACCTGTCAAGCAAATTGGCACAAAATTCTTTGTATTAATTTCTTCTTGTTTTTAATGTCTATAGATTCTGTATTGGAATGAATTCTTTTTGATCATGGGTTTTTGTATATTACTTCCCTTTTTGTATTTGGTTTATGGGACTTGATTGATTCATCTTCAAGAAGCATTTTGCACTTTGTTGACTATTATTTTGTATCTCATCTTTCAATAACTTTTCTCCTAAATGTTACTATATAGTATTTATATCCTGTTTCCTTAAAGTCCTCTTTTTATTTTCTTAAGGTCGAGACTCATCATACCATTAATATGAGATGCCTCTGCTTTTTATTCACTTTAATATTGTACATTTCTAAAGACAGTTTTAAACATTCATGCTGTACTTTTTATTTTGTTCCAGTTTGCAATGTGAGTTTTGCCTTGAACTAAATAAATGCATAAGTTCATTTCCAAACAACTGAATGTCTAATATATTTGTTGTACTGCTTTGTAATTTAGTTGTATTGTAAGATAATACTTTGTGTACCTTGAATTACTTTAAATTTATTTTTCATTCCCAGAATCTCTAAATACTTTCTGATCTATTATGGTAAGTCAGCCAAATGCATTTTGAAAGTCTGTGTTTTGGTATGGTTCAATAAATGTGAATTATAACAAGTTGCTTGATAAGTACACTCAAGTTTTCTGTATTTATTTAGATTCTATCAACTACTTAAAGAGAAATGTTGAAATATTTCTAAGCATACATTTGTCTATTTTCCTTATGCTTTTGTCAGTTTTATTTTCATATACTTTAAAAAGCATAAACATTTGGGATTGCTACATCACCTGTGATTTAATCACTCTTTGTGGTTATAAAATGATAATATTTATCCAGATGTTTGCTTTTGATTTTAAAGTTCTTTTTCACTGACATTACTCTGGCAGAGTGCCACCTTTCTTTTATTTATTTTTATTTTCATTTTTATTTTATTAATCATTCCATGAGTTTACATCTCATATGATATCCTACTTCCCAGTTACTGTTCCACAAGCCCCTCCCACAATCCTACAACCTCCCTCTCCTCCCTCCCCTTTGCCTTTATAAGGTGGCTTCCCTACTCTCCAACCTCTCGCACCTCACCCTTCCAGCATCTCTCTACCCTGGGGGCATCAAACCTCCACAGGACCAAGGATCTCCTCTCCCATTGATGTCAGACAAGACCATTCTCTGCTGCCATATGTATCTGGAGCCATGGATCTTCCCTATACACTCCTTGGTTAGTGCTCTAGTCCCTTGGGAGCACTGCCTGATCTGGCCAGCCAATGCTGTTCTTCCTATGTGGTTGCAATCTCCCTCTGCTTTTCCAGTACTTCTGCCAGCTCCTTTACTGGGGTCCTTGAGCTCAGTCTGATGGTTGGCTCCAAGCATCCATATCTGCATTGGTCATTTGCTGGCAGAACGTCCCACACCAGGTTCCTGTCAGCCAGTGCCTCTTGGCTAAAGCAACAGTGTCAGGGTTTGGCTTGGCATCTGTAGACAGAATGGATCCCCAGGTAGGACAGTGCCCCTATGGCCCTTACTTCAGACTCTGGTCTCTTTTTGTGCCTGTTCTTCCTTTGGACAGGAATATTTCTGGGTTAAAAACTTTGAGATAGGTGAGTGGCTCTATCCCTTGACCAGGGGCTGTGTCTATCTTCTGGAGGTGGTCTCTACAGGTTGAATCTCCCCTTATCTTTCTTTCAATTAGTGTTAGAAAATTAGAAGCAAATTCTACTCACACCTGTGACACACTTGTACCTGTGTTCATAGCATGCTTGTTGTAATCATCACATTATACTCACATTTTTAAATACATAACCTGGCAATGTTTGTTATTGCATCATCTAATTTGGTTTTATTTAATGTGAGTGATGATGTGATTGAATTTAAATTAATCGTCTTAATATTTATGTCTTTGCTAAAATTTGTTGCTTTTTCTAGTTTCCCTTTTGGTTTTAACAATGCGTGTGTATGATGTTCATGAATCCATTACCCTATTGTACTATTTTTATCTTCATTTATTCCTGTGGAAGTAGTGTGTCGTTCTGACAATGTCATAGTCTATAAATCTGAAGTGTTTACCTACCACTCAGGGAATGTATGTTATGTTAGATATGGTGTACCTTTTTGAAGTCACATTTCATTTTTAAAATTTCTTTTAGGCATATTTATATATGTGTGTTTGGGCTGCATGCTCAAGTTCTCATTGGTGTGCACCCCATAGCATGCATGGAAATGTCACAGGAGAAGATGCAGTAGCTGATTGTCATCTCACTTGTAAATCTTAAGGATTCCACTCAGATGGTGAGACTTTGTGGTCTTTTTCCTGCAGGACCATCTTACTGGACTGCAATGGTTGACGTACTTATTCTTTGGACTTTAATTTCTTGGATCTATGAGTTTATAGTTTTTGCTGAAACCTAACATGTCAACAATTCCTTTCCCTTTCTTTTTCAGGTCTTTAGTTAGATACACATTATGTTGCTTGAATTTTCCCAATTTTACTTTCTCCTATGAAGTGTTTGATTTAAAATATCTCCTGACATGTAGACCAGGACACGTGACTATGTTGCTAGCATATATTTAAGACTATGGTTGACATAAAATATAATGTGTCCTCTTGGCTTACTCTATGCTATACATAGTAACTCTGCCTCATTTGATCTTTTTCTGGGTGATGTTGGAAGAATCTCAGGACAGTTTTCATGAAACATAATTCTTTTATTGTATATTCCATAATGTTTTCTACACAATCACATTATTTTTTCCTAGGCCATTATTTCACTATCAAGAAACCTACAGTGTTGATTTAGGGGAATATTGGAACCTGGAAGTCTTCTTTGCTGTGTAGGGTGAAATATTTCTTTCTTTTTTCTTTCTTTCTTTCTTTCTTTTTCTTTCTTTTTTTAATTCGATGTTTTCTTCATTTACATTTCAAATGCTATCCCTTTTCCTAGTTTCCTCTCCGAAAATCCCCTATCCCCTCCCACTTCCCACTGCTTCCCAGCCCACCAACTCCCACTTCCTGGCCCTGGCATTCCCCTGGCATAGAATCTTCTCAAGACCAAGGGCCTCTCCTTCTATTGATGGCTGACTAGGCCATCCTCTGCTACATAATCAGCTAGAGTCACAAGCTCTGAGGGACTGGTTAGGTCATATTATTGTTCCTCCTACAGGGCTGCAGACCACTAGAGACCCTAAGTTACCATCCCCCATGGAAAGATGCACTATGTATCATCAAATTTACTTTGAAGTAGCTCAGGCTCAAGTTGGTATAGCAACATTTGAAACAGGTCATAGTGTGGCAGTCCTTACTTTACTCTTATCTCTTATAGATCTCTCTCTCTCTCTCTCTCTCTCTCTCTCTCTCTCTCTCTCTCTCTCTCACACACACACACACACACACACACACACACACACACCATGTGGATATAAGAGATATAAATACAAACCTCAGAAGTCTTATTTCCTTTTGTTTTCTTTTATATTAGACCTTTAGATAAGATGAGTAAAATGTTTTTCCCCCTCTTTCTAGTCAAGAGTGAACTCTTTCCAGATCTTATTCTTTTTTTTTGATTCTAAAATCATGGCTTTTGCAGGGGGGAATGGGCAGGGCATTCTTAAGAAAGTGCCTTTATAGCAAAGATGTAGAAATCAGATATTTTAAAACAATTTACCTGTTGGCATGTATAGAAAATGAAATTGTGTTTGTATGAAAACACCAGCTTCCATGATATTAGTCGCTAAAGTAGACAATTAGAATAACTGGTTCCAAGTGAGCTTCCTTTTATGATACAGAGAAGTTTATTGGAAGCTTTAATCAGAACTCTGAATTCCCTCTGATTCATGTGAATGCTAACACAGCCAGCTGTGAGCACCGTTCTCAATAGCACATGCTTTGTTAGATAGAACAGAAATTAACCAGCCTCTTGGGGAGATGACTCACATAAATGCCATCCCTTCAAGCCATTTGATCAGTCTGATCTTATTCCATCAAAGCAACACTGTATAAAACACTGAGGGGAATGCCATTAGGGAAACCTGAGGCCTCGTGAAAGTGGTAATATAACTGGCATTTGGTGTACTGTACCACCGTGTGAGGAAGAATTGGGCCAGATCGACCGGGACAAACTTATGTGTATTCTACACTGTCCAAGGTTACCTATCTTTCGGTTCTTTTGATATAATGGTGGGATTCTTCGGGTAGCCATCTATACTGCCTTATTTTCAATTTTTCTACAAATAGCCTATTTTCACAAGTGCAAAAAGTGTCAACTATGCCTTTAGCATTCATCAAATGTGCCTACACTAAGAACCACAAAGGCATCATGCCCCTGCTAATTTTTCCCAAGGCAATGAAGTCTCTCCCTGAAAGTTTTATGGTTTTGCTACAAGCAGCATCTCTTGACACATGTAGAGCAGATGAATATGACATTAAGGCTGCCTTAAGCCTTTTATGTTCTAGGAAGCTGGAAGATCCACAGCTGCGTTGTTTATTTCCCTGACTGCTTTACTGCAGCATGCTCTAATGCCAGGAATCGAGCATGAAGCCATAGGACTCCTGCAGATGCTGAGCTCATGGTGACAACAGGCCATGTTGACAATTGTTATTCCCTTGTAACACTTGACGTTTGTTTCTAAGTTATGGCTGAGATTAGGAGAAATTTTCTCTCAGAATTTCTTTTTCTATAGAAATGTTTTCACTCACATTGATCATATTAGCTTAGTGTCTTTGGACATATCCAGAGGCAAACTGAACCCCATCTCATCAGATAACCAAATGAAGACTATCAAATCAGCATACTTTGATAGAAAAAGTTACATATTCTGTGTAGTTTGTGTTATACTTACAATTGCTTCTTAATGAGATATCTTAACAGAAACTAAGTTTAACTGCTCATTGTTATTTTTATGATTAGGGTGTTGTAAGGTCCTTTTTTCTAGTTTTATATTTAAGATCCTACAGGCTTTATTTAGTGTTTGCTTGATTGCTTTTTTGACTTTTAACAGGGCCACATCTCATTATATAAGTCACACGCTTTGAATCTAGGATTCTTCTATCTCAGCTTCTTGAGTCTTTGTATTACAGGCCTCCACACCCAGGGCCACCTAGTACACTACATTTTTCCCTCATCCATTTATATTTATTCTTCCTGTGCTGCAGCAAAATCACCATGTGGTAGACATTGTGACACTGGGTAGGTAGGTAGGAATAGAGAATCTGTGAGGAGCTGGGGGATGGAAAAGATTATGATGGGAATATAATAGGAAATTCCTAAACAGTTATAAAAAAACTAAGGTGAAAAAAGATAAAGGAATGCACACACCTACATGTACCTGCCATACACACAGATAATAAATGAATAAATAGATACACAATATTCAAAACTTATTATGATTTCTTATCTTCACCAATCTTTACCTTGTTACCAAGGAGACTTATAATCAAAGAGTTTAAATGCTTTTTTTTGTACCTAGAAAGGCAGAAAATTCATTGAGTGACATGTTAATATATCTATTTGTATCATTTTGGCTGTGATTTGTGCCTTAGTTTGCTTTATATTGTTGTGATTGAGACCATTAGTAAAGCAATTTGGGTTTTATTTTTTTCTTTATAGTCCATCAAGAAAGAGAAGTCAGTGGGGAATATGAAACCTGAACTAACTAACTACTCAAGGCTTCCCATTGTGGGACTGTGCTACCAACCGAGTCACAAAACCTTCAACTTACAATTTGTTCTGCCTGGAAGATGTACTAATGTAATGGTGACTCTCAGAGCATGTGGGAATAATCAACCAATTTTCAGTTTAACTTGAGGTCCATGCTACTAGAGGAATTCCATACCCAACTGTGTCTGGTAGACTGGAACTGGAGCCTGGATAGCCCAGAGAACTAGTATAGAAACAACCATTTCCCCCCTTACCTGCCACCCACCCCCACAAAAATCAATGAAATGATTTCCAATGATATTCTGCTATGCTCATCGATCTGTGCCTACTAGCCCAACTGTTATCAGAGAGACTTCATCCAGTAACTAATTGGAACAGATACAGAGACCTACTGTCAAAAATATGCCAGAGCTCTGAGAACCCTGTGGAAAATGGAGAGGAAACACTGTAGAAGCTAAAAGGGTCAAGGATACTACATAGTCTACAAAATCAACTAAACAGGGCACATAGGAGATCCGAGAGACTGGGTTGACAATCACAGAGTTTGTACAGAGCTTGTACAAGATGCACTAGGTCCTACACATAAATGTTTGGTTGTGTAGCTTGTTATTCTTGTGGGGCTCTTAAGTTATTCTGTGGGAACTGGGAAGTGGTGTGTCTGACTATTTTTCCTGCTTTAGGGACCCTTGCCTCCTAATGGGTTGCCTCATGCAGGCTTGATATGAGGATTTGTGCCTAGAATTATTGTAACTTGCTATGCAATATTCAGTTGCTATCCCTGGGAAGCATGCTTAAGTAAGATGGAGGAGTGGTGAATCTGATGGGGAAGAGAGCTGAAGAGGGATGAGAAGACATAAAGAAAGGTGGAGACAGAGTATATGAGAGAAGAATAAATTATAAAGGTGATGGTAGAGGGTATCAAAGCAGGATTCAAGACAGGAAGCCAGAGACAGAAAATGATACAAAGGCAATAGGGACTCCTATGCACTGCCTCGCTCTTTACTCCTAACTAGCCTGCTTTCTTATACAATGCCACCTATACAGAGGTGGAGTACACAAGGAGCTTAGCCCTCCTATATTAATCATTAATTATGACAATACCCCAAAGGGAAGTCTAAAAGCTAGTCATTTGTGGGCATTTTCTCAACTAAGATTAACTTTTCCCAGGCATGTCTAGGTAGGTGTCAAAATGACAAAACCTAGCCGGCACAGTTTGGTTCCTGTGTTATTGTGTCACAGGAAGGGATGATCTTACCAAGATGAGTGAGTCTCTGCAAGGCAGATAGATTCTGAGATAAAATCTTAAGTCTAGAGAGGAAACTATGTAAGCAGTCTCCCCTCTCTCTCTCTCTCTCTCTCTCTCTC
>NC_034597.1:30930522-30936190 GCF_900095145.1 Mus pahari
GAGAGAGAGAGAGAGAGAGAGAGAGAGAGAGAGAGAGAGAGAGAGAGAGAGAGAGAGAGAGGATAGTTGGAAAGAAAAATGTTTGAAAGCTCATTAATCCAGCAAGGGAATGATTCAGTTTACTGTGATAGATGAATTGTTGTAATGACCCATATCAGAACTTTCCATTTAGGATGGAAATTTTAAGGAAAATGGGAAGCTTTGATCACTGCCTTCACCTTCTAGAGTATTCTAACACTTGTGTTTCTTTTCCTGCATAAGCTACAAGACTCAAAGAGCCATTTTGCAGCAATTCAGAGCTTTACAATTCTCAAGTAGCTTAAATTGTGTGACAAAATCATAATGTCAGAACACAATTCATACCTGCAAACTGTCAAGTGAAAATACCAACTCTCTGCCTCTCTCTCTCTCCCCACTCCTTCCCTCTGTCTTCTTATATCTGTGCTAAATCTAACATATATTTTTCAAGAATGTGGGATAAATATGCTTTTCTTTTCTTTCAACAGTATAACCAGAAAGTTATCTATAGTGTAAACAAGAATCAATGCATATGAATGTGAGTTATAAAAGAGATTGCCAGTATAGAGAAGAAATACGATATATATATATATATATATATATATATATATATATATATATTTATATATATATATATATATGTTATGTATGTATAAATTCTCATTGTAAGAAGACCTAAGTATGAGTCTTTCTTGAGAATTTGGCAACCACATGGTTAATATGTACTACTTATTCCCTATATGTCTTTCTTCTGTGCTTTTATTTAAAAGACTCACTATCAGAACTTCTAAAATACAAAGAGGTATTGACAATACAATGAAGTACAAAACTATAGTCCTTTCCATCCTCACAATCTCTTTCTCTAAATGTAGTAACTATTTTACATTTTAGCCTGCTGAAATGTTTTTCCATCTATTTTTCTTTCCTACCCTAGATGACTTTCTCTAGGTTGCTTGAATTTGGAGTCAATTCTGCACCACCACCCATTTTGGGCTTGATTTCCTAATTCCCCGTGTTTTTATCTTAATGTCACTGTATTCTCAACTTATTCCAAAATAGGCTTCAAAAATAATTCAGGCTACTTGCCTATGTGTTTATCTTCAATTTACCAATACCATGCCTCAATTGTGTTTCCCCCTTTCCACAACTTTAATGTCTTTGCTTAAAATTATTAGAATAGGGCTTGATACTGTCTCAACAAAATATTAGCATAATGTAAAATGTTGTTCAAATTATGACTAACTGTACTGTCTCATTTGTCAACTTGATACAAACTAGAGTCACCAGGGAAGAAGGAACCTCATTTAAGAAAATGCCTCTATAAGATTGGGCTATAGGTAAACCTGTAGGACATTTTCTTAATTAGTGATTGATATAGGAGGGCCTGGGCTGGTGGTCCCACGTTCTGTATGAAACCAGGCTGAGCAAGTCATGAAGAGCAAGCCAGCATCAAGTATCTTCCATGGCTTCTGCATCAGCCCCAGACTCCATGTTGCTGCTCTGCTTGAGCTCCTGTTTTGACTTCCTTTGATGATGATATTTTACATGAAACTGTGAGCAAAATAAACCTTTCCCTCTCCAAGTTGCTTTGGTCATGGTAGTACATTGTTGCAATAGTAACGCTAATTAAGACACTAACTAGTGCTGCACATATTGCACTGTCCAAAAGTGGGGAATTTTGGAGGTAAAAATATACTTTCCCTTTCAGAGTTTTTGTTGATATTAAAGAAATTTTTACCTACTTTCATGATAAAAGCCTGAAATTTAGACGAATACAAGTGACAGGCTAGTATCCATCATTTAGTAAAATAGAATAAGCCTTTCCAGTTAATGTAATAATACAAAATTGAGCCAATATTATAGGAGTAAGATCTGAAGTGCCAGGATACATGGTAAATAAGAAGTACCAGATAAAGTATAAATGCAAGTATAAATGCACATTGATGAGTGGAGTGAAAATATAATTATAAACCATTTATCAGTTTTTAATTCACATGCAAATTTTCATGTGGGCTTTAAACATGAAGTAAAGAGTTCTGTTTGTAATTGGCAACGCATGCAAGTATCAGGCAAAAAAGCAAATGATCAAACAACTTCTTGTAAGACTCAAAAGTTTCTTCGAAAAGAAAGAATGTATAGCCAATGTAAACATCTCAGAGTACATATAAGCTAACATATTGGAAGAAGCAACTGAATAACAAAATAAACAATGATCTGTTCTAGTATTAGAGTTAGGAAGGAATGATGTAACATTGCTTTTTATAGTATGTTTAATATGGAAATGGAGTGGTGATCTTTTTGAGATATTTATTTTTGTATTATGTGCATATATGATTTATCTGCATGTATGCATGTACACCACATGCATGTTAGCTGCTTATGGAGCAAGAAAAGGGTCTCAGACACCATGAAACTGGAGTTACAGGTGGTTGTGAGCTGACAGATGGATGCCGGGCCTTGATATCAGATGCTCTACAAGAGCTGTAAGTTCTATTCAATAGTGTGAAGAAGTATCCAGCTCTGTTTCCTAAATTAAATGTTAGAAAGAAAGTGAAAAAACACCAAAATACTAAATATCAAAAGCTAAAAGGAAAGTTGAAAACCTAGAATGTAAATCCACATTTGAGTGCCAACGTTAACAGTTGACAAATACTATAAATATCTAAATTTATTGAACACTCTGTGGAAAACTCTGGGAGCATCTCCACACAGAGAGAATCACAATAGTGCAAAGACATTAAGAGAGCCTCAACTCCTCTGCAGATTCAGCTACAGTCCCTTGTGAATCCCGATGTGTGCTGGGAACTTTACCCAATTAAAAACAAGTGTTTTAAGTCCTAAGCCATCTTTCCAGCCTTCATTTCTTGGCTTTCTTTAAATATTAAATATCAAAGAAGACATCTTCCTTCCAAAAACCATAGTACCATAAACTACTCTGAGTCAAGTCTAAATTGTCACTGCAAGCAAACGACTTTAAGGATACATTGCCCTTGTTTATTAGAAAAGAGCAGAAAGAACATTTCTTATTGGGCAAAAGTTAGTGACCATGGGCATACACTTGATCAAGACATAATAGAAATTCAGCCAGAAATCCTGGAAATATCCAAGAATCACAGAAACACTCAGGTTTACCTTTCTTTCTTCCTGTAGATGCTGTGATAAGTGTCTAATCTAAAAGAGCAGCATTTTGGGTTATAAAGGCCTCCTGGCCTAGCTAGCTCTCAATGGGGATTGGCAGAGCATGGGAGGCCATAGAAGGCCAAGCATTAAATGTGCAAGCCACCTCCTGGTGAGAACCACCTGTCCTCAAGAGAACAAACTTTTCCATTTAGCAAATCTCCTCTCACTGAACTGTGTCAATGTGAATATTGCTGTTTGTATATTGCCAACAACCAAGACATTGAAAACCTTTGTCAGCCTGGACAATAACCATTTGTGATTCCTTCTGATAATCCTGTAATTGCCTAGAAGCTGCGATCAATATTTCCAGGGAAAACAGCACCTAATTTACTTTATGTTTGAAAGATGAGTTTTGTGTTTTGAGCCATTTCTCAAATAATGGGATGATTGAGATTGAATCCTTTGTAGTGTCCCTATTTGATGCATTTATTCATTGACAGATATTCACAATGTTCTCACTTTGGAGTTCTCTATGATACCTCGACCCCTGACTCATCCTTGGGCTTCTAAGGAAATTGTATTATTTACAGCCACATATTTTAAACTTTTACATGAAGGTTTTGTTAGATCCACTAAGAAAAATCAGTAGTATTCTGCCACAAAAGTTTGCTTAGATGCTTATGGCAGTTTAAATGTGAAATGTGTGCCATAGATGGACATTTGGGTTTTTTTCTGTATTCGATTATTTGGTTCCGTTATTGGTATTTTTGGGGGAGACATAGGAAGTGTGGCTTTGGTGAAGGAAGTATGTCACTGGGGGTAGGATCTGAGAGTTAAAGCCTCCCTAAGTGTCCAATTGACTCATAGTGATGTTTGCATTTGGTGACCTGAGCTCTTAGTTTGCCATTCCACTTCATGCCACTTGCTCTTATGCCTCACTGCCATAGTGAACTTTTATCCATCTGGGACCTGAGCCAAAATAAATTGTTCTCTTCCATAAGATCCCTTGGCCATGGTATTTGTTCTGTTCTGTTCTGTTCTGTTCTGTTTTGTTTTGTTTTGTTTTGTTTTGTTTTGTTTTGTTTTGTTTTGTTTTGTATGACAGCAGTAGAAAAACAGCTAACACGACTGGCCTCAGAATGTTTTGGAGAAGAAATTTGCACTTGAGGGGAATTATTTGCTTTTATCTGTGTGCATGAGGAATGAAGTTAGCACTGAATGACATATGTATTTTTCATAGTTCTAGAAGCCTTGTTGAAATTGCTTCTGGTGTTCTTTATAGTAACCCTAAAAGTAATTATTATCTCCATTTTACAATTAAGGGAATAAAACATTAGGTGGTTAATTAATAAAATATGCAAATAACCAATAAGCAATGTCAGAGACAAGAACTCAACTATTCTCACACTCATTACTTAATGAATTCTTTAACATAAATGGATATCTCATAAATAATGCCCTAAATATGGAATGAAGGATAAATATGATTCATAATTAATAAAGGAGATACTATGACAAATCTTTGTCCTGACCTGCATGTTTGAACTATTTCAAAATAAGAGTAAATTTTTTACTAAAGGCAAAATTAAGACTTTCAAGTTAGATACACACACACACACACACACACACACACACACACGAATAAAATTCAGGATGAACACAAATTACCCTGGAAATTTTATGTCTGTGTGTGTCTGTGTGTATGTTTGTGTATGTGTGTGTGTTCTGTGCATGAAATTCTTCAGAAAAAGTAAAGGACTAATCATTTCACTTTAAAAATGATTACAAGGTCATAGTGTCTCATGAACAGATGCAAAGACAAAAAGTTTCATGAGTATGAAGACAACCACATTGTGACTTGTGCCTATAGTAGGATATTTGTTTGAAATATCCAGTTTCTAAGAACTACCTCCTGTTATCTGCTACCAAATCTGTTAACAAAAGTTTTAGCTTAACTGTTCATAAGATGGTAATATAATTGAAAATGTGTGTTTGATAAGAGTTCCTCTGACACTAGAATACATAGAAGAGAAACTTCTTAGCAATGAATGATCACTGGAGATTTAGTGGTCCCAAGGTGAGTTGATGCCATGATGAGCACAAAGATATTTAGTTGGTCCTATGGTGAGCATACACATTTCTGAAGCACATAAAAGCACACTGGCACAAGTAAACGATCAGGAGGAGTTAATCTGGGCATTACCAGTCAAACTCTTTAGACACATTGGATCATTTACCATTAAGATCTTCCATCTTATCTGTAGCTGTTTCTTTAAGATTATCGCTTTCATAAATAATAGAAAGCCAACATTCAAGTGGAAACTGAACGACACTCTACTCAACACTACCTTGGTCAATGAAGAAATAAAGAAAGAAATTAAAGACTTTTTAGAGTTTAATGAAAATGAAGCCACAACATACCCAAACTTATGGGACACAGTGAAAGCAGTCCTAAAAGGAAAACTCATATCTCTTAGTGCTGCCAAAAAGAAAGTAGAGAGAGCATATACTAGCAGCCTGACAGAACACT
>NC_034597.1:30936292-30941969 GCF_900095145.1 Mus pahari
AAAACATCATCAGATCCTACTATAAAGGGCTATACTCATTTTTTCTCACTAATGCAACACTAGGTAGTTTATGGAAGTTTCTTAAATACTATTGCCTCACAGCAGTTAATTATAAAATGTTATAATTAGAGTCTGTCTGTTTATTCTCGTATTTGTTGACATTTGATCCTGTAAGATTACAACCAGAAATACCTTTTGGAGCTCCCCTGGTCAGCGCCATTGTGGATGCTCTTCCCCAGCGTCACCCATGCCTTTTCTCTATGTTGTTCACATTAGTCTCTCAGCAACAGATATATTCTCCCTTTGTATTGTCTGACATGAGAAGGTTAACCTGATTACTAGAGGTACCTCATCACCCTCAACTGTCACACACACACACACACACACACACACACACACACACACACACACACACACACAAAGCAGGTACCTGTAAAACAGCAGTAAAAAAACCATAATGTGGGATGATGAATGAAAGCACATTGAAAGTGCAGCGTAGCTTCAAATCTCCCAGCAAGGCAAAGCTCTGACTCAAGCGCCAAGCTGGCAAAGGGCATCTCAACAGCAGTCATACATTAAGAACACAAAACTAAGACTATTTTTCTGTGGAATCATGGAGATTAGCATTTCATAAAGAATGTACTTTAGATATGAGTGTGAGATGAACATATTCTCAGAGAAGAAAACTTCAGAAAAGATTACCAAGTCCAGTCTCATCAGAGTTAGTTAAAATACTGCTAAGTTAGGATAGGTAAATTCTGAGACAGAAAGTACTGTAAGCCTAATAACATCAATACAATTAACATGAATTCACAAGTTGTTTTGGAAGTTAACAAACTTCTCAGAAAATTTCTCAAATTATCATTAATTAGGTAAGTACAGGACACACATTTCAAAAAATATTTATTGTACCCATTTTTAGTCTTTCACAGTGAACATATCAATCCCTTATGACTGTGAAAAAAATATGAACCCACAATAGCAAACACCATATACCCTAATACACTGTGTGGAGCACAGTTGGACTCAAGGATGTACACTGATATATAATGTACAAGGATATACATACTTTGTTGATTTCTTTATCCTTATTAATTTCTGATAGTGATAGTGATTTTTGTGGAAAATATGAAATCAAGTTTTAAATCTTAGTATTTGTTGCCATTTACTAAATGGAATTTCTCTGATAATGGTTGAGAAATACACTAATCTATTGCTTAACAATGGGTCATTAAGAGTCTGTTTAATATCAGAGACACAGTAGTTGATTCTTCTCTGAGACATGTGACTGGTCTGTAAACAGACCCTTGAACCTCATAATGATGCCAGGCATTGTTAACATGTCCTGGAACAAGGTTTACGCTGTGTGATATGAGAACTGTCTGAGGTATAGGATATAATTTCATAAGACCCTTTAAGGGAATCATTTACATAAAATTTTACTATAATTTATAGCTCTAAAAGAAAAAATGTCCAACAAACAAATTTCTATATCTCTCTATGAATAATGTATTTATTTATGCAAAATTTTAAATAATACGATTTTTATGGCAGACCCCTTCAGTTCCTTGGGTACTTTCTCTAGCTCTTCCATTGGAGGGCTCTGTGTTCCATCCAATAGATGACTGTGAGCATCTACTTCTGTATTTGCCAGGCACTGGTATAGCCTCACAAGAGAGAATTATATCAGGGTCCCGTCAGCAAAATCTTGCTGGCATATGCAGTATGGTCTGGGTTTGGTGGTTGTATATGGGATGGATCCCCAGGTAGAGCAGTCTCTGGATGGTCCTTCCTTCTATCTCAGCTCTGAACTTTGTCTCTGTATCTCTATCCATGGTTATTTTGTTCCCCATTCTAAAAACGAATGAAGTATCCATACTTTGGTCTTCCTTCTTGATTTTCATGTGTATCTTGGATAGTCTAAGTTTCTGGCCTAATATCTACTTATCAGTGAGTGTGTTCTTTTCTGATTGGGTTACCACACTCAGGATTATATCCTCCAGATCAATCCATTTGCCTAAGAATTTCATAAATTCATTGTTTTTAATAGCTGAGTAGTACTCCATTGTGTAAATGTACCANATTTTCTGTATCCATTCCTCTGNTGANGNACATCTGGGTTCTTTCCAGCTTCTGGCTATTATAAATAAGGNTGCTATGAACATAGTAGTGCATGTGTCCTTATTACAGGTTGGAACATCTTCCAGGTATATGCCCAGGAGTGTTATTGCTTGATCTTCTGGTAATACTATGTCCAATTTTCTGAGGAACTGCCAGACTGGCGAAAGCCAAACACTTGCTTACATTTTCTACAAAACCTTGTCCCTACAGGAATTCAGGGTTGCTACACCAAACAGACCCGTGGGTCAGAGGTGAGAAAACCCAAATTCAAGTTTGTAATAAAGAGACAGTAATGTGATTACAACAGAAATGGCTCTTTGTGGTCTTTGAAAGCTTCCTAGCACAGCATCTCCAAGTCCACACTGCAATCCAAAATTTTTTGATGCTCTTTTGGCTAAGTTCCCCTTCTGTTTAGCAAATTAGTATTTATCAGCCTCCTCCTTGATTGCATTTTGTTCCTGCTTATTTTGGCAGATTTTTCAAACACTCTTTTTGTCCCCAAATTTTAGCTTGACTTCTTACTTTCTGTGTTATTCTCTCTATTCAATTTTATTTTTCAGCCACACTCAAATGGCGGATTGCATCATTTTGTATCAGGCAATTTCATTGCTAGGATTCCCTGAACTTTTTGAGGATCTTGAGTAGATGATCTTCTCTTTCTTGGCTTCTCTCCTCCTTTCTCATCAGTTACTATATTTCTTTTTTTTACAAACTCATCCTTTGCCCAGCAAAGCTTTATCTGTAGGGTTCCAGAGAGACCTGTTTCTGGAATGTCTCCTAATAGACACAATTGTCCTTACCTAATATTACTCTAACTGGGCTTGATGTATAATGCTTCATTAAAGCTAGACTCACACTCTGAGGATCACCTTCATAGATGCTGATTTCATTCTTTCTCCCTCCTCCTTCTATCCCCTGAGAAAAATAAAAAACCAATTTCACCCACACACCTGCCTTTGCTTTAAAGAAAAGAAACATTCAAGTCTTTCACTTGATTTCAAATATATAAGGAAAGAGATAGACACGACGAAAACTGTTTATAGAAAGAATGAAAGAGACAGGAAAGAGCAGGGCCCTGTCTTCTGCTTACTATGGGAGGTGAGAAAGGAAAGAAGAGACTTGAAGAAGTAAGTGCATTCCAGAGCTAGACAGCCCCTGGCTGTGAAAGGCTCTTTCTAAAGAAAGGAGGCTTTGAGAGTGTTCACTCTGAGCTCTAAGTTGGAAACAGTTCACATGCCTAGAGTCACAAGTAAAGATGCAATCCAGTTGTGTTTATTTGTTCACTGACTTGATGACTGAGTGAATGACTTATCAATTCCCCATTTGAGACAAAGTGGATAGAGCTGTAAAATCAGACAAAGGTAAGGGCTTGTGGAGGCAGAAACAAATTCTAAAAAACAAGATTCCGGAAGAATGGCAGCCTTTGAGAGGCAGAGACAGGGGTGATGGTAGAAAGTGAGGCAGCAGGTCAGAGTTCCACAGGGAAAGACTATTCTGCATTTTTGTATGTGAGCAATTTGTAGGAAAGGATTGGCATAAATAACGTTGGACTGGGTCTACTAGTTAAACAGCTTTATTCCCATAGATAACAGAGTTTCTGAAAATGAGCATCTTTACTCAAGTCTATCCTGGCTATAAAACTCTCCTATAGTGTGTGTGTGTGTGTGTGTGTGTGTGTGTGTGTGTGTGTGTGTGTGTGTGTGTCTATAAAATTCAGATGGGAGGCCTACTCTGGAAGCAAGTCTGATTGTCTCTTTGAAAGTTTACAGTCTTACTTCTAAGTATTTGCCCAAATGAATTCTGAAAAGTTCACCCTGATTTATGATTACTGTCTCTGAAAATATCTTTGTAATGAAGAAAATAATGATGCCCCAAGGATTTCTACATTTTAATCTTGAAATTCATGGCTATTGTTGACATGGGAGAGTAGAATTAAAATTTGGTATAGTATTGTATATATTCAGAAGACTGAAAAAGGTAGGAGATCTTCCAGGTAAACCAGAGCCCCTCAAAGGCATTCTCCACAGTAGAGAAGGGATAGCGAAGAGGTGGAGTCAGACAGCTCAGTCTGGCATAGCTGACTCTGATGATGAAAGGAAAAGGCCACATGCCAAGAAATATAAGAGGCCTCCAGAAGCTGGTAAGGCCTAGAAATACAACTGCCACATTCATATTACCTGGGAGACCCATGATGAATTTCTGACCCCTGTAAACATTAGGGAGTAAAATTGCATTGTTTCAAGTCTTTCAGTATCATTATAAAGCAAACAGCTTTCCATATGTCCAAAACAAACTTAAACAAACTATGGTGCATTTTTACAGTCGACTACCATTCATCCTCAGCAAGGAACCACCTTCTATTCTTGGCACATGGATAGAATATAAAGATGGTGCACTGAATTGCGGTAATAAAGCCCCACTGGCACATTTATGCATGCAGAGGAAAGACAGAGTGTATGAGTGGCAAGAGGTCAGTGCTGAAATTTGAAGTTTGAAAATGAGTTGAATAGAAAAGGACCCTTTAATGGTTCTCAACCTTGATCATGCTGTCATCCTTGAACACAGTTCCTCATGTTGTGAAGATTGTCAACCACAAAATTATTTTATTGTTATTTCATCACTATAATTTTGCATTTGTTATGAATTGTGATGTAAATATTTTTTGGAGATAGAGGTTGCCAAACAGTAGTGACCTACAGGTTGAAAACCATTGCCTTAGAGACTCCTGAGGTAAATTAAACTGTGAAGACTTATACATGGTATATGGTCTTGGCAAAATAGAATTTTTCATCATAGAGCATGCATGTCAGTATATGCAACATAAAAACAAAAGATCACTGAAGAAATTAGATAGTCTACAGAGAAAATTAAGAAAATTATTAAAATTATTAATAATTTAATAAAATGTAATATTTAATGAACACATTACACTTATGCTTCAAAGAAAAACACTGTCAAATGTTAGTGTACATATACCCAGAAACTTATTCTCACAAATTTTTGATGTTTTAATTTATCAATACATTATGTAATTTCAAAATTGTGTGTCTCCAAATTTTTCCTCTTTCTTTCTTTTTTTGTGAAGTCTGTCAAATTCTCACCAAGGCTTTCTTGTGACTGTCAAAACGAACTTCCTTGACACTATATTCTATCCATTGTGTTGGGGTTAAAGTGAACTCCTATCAACAGTGATGCTCGCACAAACTGTGCTTTGTGATGTGGGAAACTCAGCCTGGACTCTCTTACTACATAGACCTCTCTTCTACATGGTTTAAGTCTTTTAGTCAGTTTGTTTATTTTGCAAGAAAAGACAATTTAGAGTTTCACATTATTTTTTTTAATTTTAAATTTTTTTATTATTATTTTCTTTATTTACATTTCAAATGCTATCCCGAAAGTTCCCTATACTTCCCCGCCCCTGCTTCCCTACCCACCCACTCCCACTACTTGGCCCATGCTTCCCTTGTGCTGGGTCATATAAAGTTTGCAAGACCAAGGGGCCTCTCTTCCCAGTGATGGCCGATTAGGCCATCTTCTGCTACATATGCAGCTAGAG
>NC_034597.1:30943259-30944844 GCF_900095145.1 Mus pahari
CAGAAACTTAGAATACCGAAGATACATTATGCAAAACAGAGTTTCACATTTAATAAGAGGTTTCTTCTAAAAGACCAGCCTACAAACACCTGGAACTCCAGCTACAAGGTATTTAATACCCTCTTTTCCTCTGAGCACTTACATATATGTAAGCATGCACATATCCCCACCCACAAATAAGTAAATTCAATAATTAGTAAAAGAAAGACTTGTACTGAAGGTGTCATGTTGTATTGAAACCCTGTGTGGTACAACAGCATAACAACACATACATTACCAGAATACACATTTGCAAGTCACAGGTCACATCCATATTTAAGAATAAGGGGTTACACGTGAACATAAACTCAAAATGTAAGGCTCATAAGCAACAATATGTAATTCTGGCCACTATAAGTGTTTTTAGTTAAGGTTAAAATCTTGGGTGGCATGAACAGCCAGTTGTTTCCTTGATAGCACCACACCTCTCTGAGGCACTCAAAATATTTTCTACCTCTAGGGTTTACATCCATTTCTGGTCTCTAGCACTCCACATTAATCATCAGCATTGCATGGTTTACAGTAAGAAGCTGCCTTCCTTATTCAGGGAATTGATTCTTGTATTGAGGAGCCAGGATTTGTTCTCTTATTGGAACTTGCAACTTTTTTTTTTCTCTGCAAATGCCTTGAAATTTCCAGCAACTGTGTGGTACCCAGCTCATTTGGACATAATGTTTCATGACTTATTTATTTTATATATCCTCTTACAATTTTTCAGCCGGAATAAACAACGAAAGATAATATCACTAAACAATAATACTTTCTCAGCATTACTATGAATCAAAAAAAAAAAAAGGTTTATTTAATTGGGAATGGAGAACAATGTCAAATATATCAAGAAGTTTACCAATGCCTGCTAGTCTGTTTAAATTTGAGAAACATCCTAATTTAGAGATTTAGACATTTGGAGGCTCAAAAAAATAATGGCTCAGTAGTTAAAGTAAATTACTTTTCTTCCAAATGACCCAAGCTTCTCTTGTTGGGGAGTTGTAACTCCAACTCTAGAGGATTGAATGCCTTTTGGGCAACCCATTGGTATTGAACCACATATAACAGCATATATATATATGCCCCTATATAAAAATAACTCTTTTTAAAAATATTTTATTAGATATTTTCTTCATTTACATTTCAAATGCTATTCCGAATGTCCCCTATACCCTTCCCCCCACCCTTCTCCCCTGCCCACTCACTCCCACTTCTTGGCCCTGGTGTTCCCCTGTATGAGGCATATAAAGTTTACAAGACCAAGGGGCCTCTCTTTCAACAATGGCTGACTAGGCCATCTTCTGCTATATATACAACTAGAGACACCAGCTCCGGGCTTACTGATTAGTTCATATTGTTGTTACACCTATAGGGTTGCAGGCCTCTTCAGTTCCTTGGGTAATTTCTCTAGTTCCTCCATTGGGGTCTCCGTGTTCTATCGAATAGATGACTGTGGGCATCCACTTCTATATTTGCCAGGCACTGGCATAGCCTCACAAGAGATAGCTATATCAGTGTCCCTTCAGCAAGATCTTGCTGGCATATGCAATAGTGTCTG
>NC_034597.1:30945204-30948374 GCF_900095145.1 Mus pahari
GGGACCCTGATATAGCGGCCACTTGTGAGGCTATGCCAGTTCCTGGCAAACACAGAAGTGGATGCTCACAGTCAGCTATTGGATGGAACACAGGGCCCCCAATGTAGGAGCTAGAGAAAGTACCGAAGGAGTTGTAGGGGGCTGCAACCCTGTAGGTGCAACAACAATATGAACTATCCAGTACCCCCTGAGCTCGAGTCTCTAGATGCAGATGTAGCAGAAGATGGCCTAGTCAGCCATAGTAGGGAAGAGAGGCCCCTTGGTCTTGTAAACTTTCTATGACCCAACACAGGGGAAGTCCAGGGCCAAGTAGTGGGAGTGGGTGGGTAGGGGAGCAGGGGCGGGGGTGGGGTATAGGGAACTTTCGGGATAGCATTTGAAATATAAATAAAGAAAATAATAATAATAAAAAATGTTTTAAAAATATTAGCTGAGTAGTATTCTATTGTGTAAATGTACCACATTTTCTGTATCAATTCCTCTGTTGAGGGACATCTGGGTTCTTTCCAGCTTGGGGGTATTATAAATAAGGCTGCTGTGAACATAGTAGAGAATATGTACTTATTACAAGTTGGAACATCTTTTGGGTATATGCCCAGGAGAGTTATTGCTCGATCTTTCTGTAGTACTGTATATACCTAGAAGATGTTCCAATTGGTAATAAGGACACATGCCTCACCATGTTCATAGCTGCCATAATCCTAGCTGGAAAGAACCCAGATGTCCCTCAACAGAGGGATGGATACAGAAAATGTGGTACATTTACACAATGGAGTACTACTCAGCTATAAAAATAACTCTTAAAATAAGATAAAAACTTTGAGAAGTCTCCTCACAAAAGAAAATATAACCTGAGAATGTTACCTTGAGGCTCTGATAGGATCTATATGTGACTTGACTTGAATCTTCTTTCTGCACAGCATACTTGGAGAGAGATGGGGGACATATGCTCCATTTTTTGTGTTCCCTCATTATCCCAGAGATTCTTGAGGGCTTTTCCTCATAGCATCCCTGCTTCTTCAGTCGATAATGCCAGATGTGGAGGTCAGGAAACACTATGGGACCTTGCAAACAAGGTATCTGCTAGTTAAATGACATGGGAATGTACAACTTACTATTTCCATCAACATTTGCCTTCCTTGTGCTACCCAGAAGATGAAGGAAAAGAAATATTTCTTGCTTTTGTTTTACAGACTTATTAAAATCATGCATATTATAAAATATCCCAAAACGGTGTCCACATCATTTTGTCTGGTCTATACATACAATGCACTCTGTTCATGCATGATATATCATGTTGTTGGTTCTGGGAATGAAATCATAGAGCCAGTACAGTTGCTTCTTTCCTTCTAGATTTGTCTCAGGTTTCTTCATTAGCAATGTTTACATTTTGATATACTGAGAATTTCTACAAAGTTTAGAGCTGCCTTGCTTTCTTTCTTTTACCAGTATTTGCTCATTTTTAGACACTATTAGAAATCCCACACAGTTTTAAGACAATAAGATTGCCCTAGGCACAGCTTCTAATTTGCTTTTCTGTAAGCAAATAGGCAAACATTCATCTTTAGATTAAAAACAAGAAACTTCTTGAAATTAAACTAATTGTTCAGTGGAACATGAGTTATTGATATACAACTATGGTGTTGTCTATGAATAATTATCATATTTAAAACTGAAACATAAACTGATTAGGGACCCAAGTAATATGTGTAAGTAAATATATATGCATGTGTTAATGTATGTATAGATCTATGCATACAAACCGTCATAGATTTTAAAATTATTATTATTCTTTTCATCTTGGTAGTACTAGGATTGTCAATTTATATACTGATGGAAGGAGCCAAATAAAACATTGATGGTCTTGTTCATAAAAGATCAGAAATTCTTAATATAAAGCATTACTGGCAGCTCTTTAAATTTAGTTAAATTTTTTGGGTGTGCTATACTGAAAATGTATGGAAATAATCACTGTGGGGAAAAAAATCTCATCTATTCAAGTCATTGATACCTCATCTCTATATACAATGTGCAGGATGCTAGCTGCCTGTGATTCTACCACATGCAACTTATATAGTCTCAGTCAGGTTAATTAAAATTCTGAAACCTTGACTTTTCATGAAAAGGAGATAGCTTCAAACTTTTTCTTGCAAAGTCTAAGAATGTTATTATATGTGAAGCACTTGTACATTACCTGCCTTTTCCTAATGAGTCATAAATGTTTTTTATTGTTTACTAGACATAAATGGATGTTAAAGTACTTGTTAATACATAATCTCATTTGATGCATGGATACCTCTGTAATAAAGTGACTGTCTTTCAAATTTTATATGAGAAGCTACTGAACACTGGAGATTCTAACAACCTTGTTTCTATGGAAAATGAATCTTGGTCCCTAGATTTAATACAAGGCTGTAGGGCTCAAAGCCTGCAGGTTTCACAAAGGAGAAGCATCCTACAAGAGGCAACTGAACTTGTCAGCTAGCTTGCCAGCTACAAAAGCATCTAGTCTCTAACCCTTCAACAATTTAGTAGCAACGCCCCTCTACAAAAGTAATAACTGCGCCCCATGCTATTACTGCCCAGGTCTCTGTCCGGGTGCTTTTACTGCATCTTTGCCAACCCTCATCCCACCCTACATCAAATCTGTCTACCATCCTTACACTGCATGGAGCTTTTACATCTTAATCATATCAGTGCTTAGCAAAAGCCACTCGTTGACACTTTATCTGCCTCATTTGCCAGAATGCTTTGTGAACACTAAATGGATGATGCATGCTTAGATGGACATAGCACCCTGAAAATGGTGTTTCATGCATCACCTATATATAATAAATACAGACTCTTTCCTCTTTCAACGTTCAGACCTATCATTTAAAGAGACAGAACTGGGAGTCATGAATTCTATGAATAACAGCAAAGCTTAGCACATCGTTGGAATTGTGTTAATCCAATTGGATTTTGTTGTTAAAAGGGACAAGATATCAAGATATGAACATCAAATAAAATTGAGCTTTCTCTGTTGTTAGTGAGCACAACAAGCTCATGATAAAAACGCGAAAGCAAATATTCACTGCAGTAAATATCTCTCACCCTCCTTCCCTCCTTCTCTCCTTCCCTCCTTCCCTCCCTCTCTCCCTCTCCCTCTCCCTCTCCCTCTCCCTCTCCCT
>NC_034597.1:30948439-30982196 GCF_900095145.1 Mus pahari
GGCCATTTACAAGAGTAAAACTTTTAATCACTGAACATAGGGGTATCTAGTAGAGACATAATGGGGATAAGGTCCCTACCTTTCTTTGTTTCTTTCTTTCTCTGTTTCTTTGTTTCTCTCTCTCTCTCTCTCTCTCTCTCTCTCTCTCTCTCTCTCTCTCTCTCTCTTTATCTATGTGTGTGTCAGTCACTGTCTGTGTCTGTGTATGTGTTTGTATGTCTGTGTGTCTATCTCTCTCTGTGTGTATGTGTGTGTCAGTCACTGTATGTCTGTCTGTGTGTTTCTGTGTCTGTCTGTCTCTCTGTGTGTGCCAGTCTCTAAATATGTCTTTCTGTGTGTTTCTGTGTCTGTCTATCTCTCTTTTTGTGTGTCTCTCTCTGTATGCTTCTCTGTCTCTGTTTCACCACATCTTTTTAAACATAACACTTGGTAGTGGATCTTTTCTTGCTTTTAAATTTAAAGTTTAAATTAAAAACTTTTAAAATTTTATTTGAAAATAATTAAACCTTTAAAAAAATATAAAAAAAACAAAAACAACTTAATCATAAAGAACTCACAAATGAAAACCAAACCAAAACAAAACAAAAAACACCTACCCACCAAATGTGACCTGATCCACAATCTGTACAACTCAGTGAATGTCTATAGCATTTGAATAGCCATTCTGAAGCTGCGGAGCTTCATATTAGACATTATGAATTCACTGTCAAATATATGTCTATGTACTTAAATATCACTAAAACCTGAAAAGTGCATGAAAGCATTGAAGCTCAAAAAAAGTGTTATATCCTTTTCAGGTCACACAAGCTTAGAATAAAACAAAATAAACATTTATTCTTAAGTGCAGATCCTAGCCATCTTGACTCATAAAGGCAGTTTGTTTGCTCCACCTTTCATTCTTTACTGTATATTCAATTTCTTTTTCTGAAAACCAAGTTGAGTCTTCCCTCATGATTATTGATTCCTTTCACCCTATATGTCTTCCACTGTGTTTTAATGACACATATGTTATCAGGTTGCTCCCTTTTTCACTTACCACAATGGGTCCTAAGGTCAGGTAACACCTGCATACTGCTCATTTCCTTGTGATGTGCATATCTGTATTACTCTAAAAAGGGCCAACAATATTTGAGTTTATACTGCTAATTGTGCTTGTGAAAGACAAGAGTAAAGGGTGCCACTCCACCTTGGGCACAATCTCAGTGGACAGTCCCATGGTCCCCAGAGGAGAGGATTCTCCACTCCCGGGGGCTCTGACACACCCAGGATCTTAGGAGCACTGGTGAGTAGAACACAACATCTGCCCCAACACCACTAGGACCAGTAGGTTCTAGGAACGCAGGAACCCTGCCTGACAAGTGGCTCAGTCTCCTTCAGGCCGGTGGCACTCTACTATGAGCACAATCTCAGTGGACAGATTCAAGGTCCTCAGAGGAGAGAAGTCTTCACCCCTAGGTGCTCTAACATGCCCAGGATCTTAGGATTCCAGGATCCCAGGAGCTTGGTTATACCAGGATCTCAGGGTATAGTAAGCCACTTGACTCCCAGGAACTCTGACATACCCAGAATCTTAGGATCACAGGATTCCACAATCACAGGATCACAGAGAAAGCTGGACTCTGAAGAGTTCTGACTCAACTGGGATTACAGGAAGGACAGGCTCCAATCAGCTATAGTGAGGGCAGGGAGCACTTGAGATAATCAGACCGTGGGAGGCAAGTGTAAGAACAGAACAAAACACCCATGGAAGGAATTACAAAGACAAAGTTTGGAGCTGAGATGAAAGGATGGACCATCCAGAAACTGACCCACCCAGGGGTCCATTCCTGAATCAGCCACCAAACACAGACACTATTGGATACACCAGCAAGATTTTGCTGAAAGGACCCTGATATAGCTGTCTCTTGTGAGGCTATGCCAGTGCCTGGCAAACACAGAAGTGGATGCTCACAGTTATCTATTGGATGGAACACAGGGCCCCCAATATAGGAGCTAGAGAAAGTACCCAAGGAGCTGAAGGGATCTGCAACCCTATAGGTGGAAAACAATATGAACTAACCAGTACCCCAAGAGCTCATGTCTCTAGCTGCATATGTAGCAGAAGATGGCCTAGTCAGCCATCATTGGGAAGAGAGGCCCCTTGGTCTTGCAAACTTTATATGCCCCAGTACAGGGGAATGCCAAGGCCAAGAAGTGGGAGTGGGTGGGTAGGGGAGCAGGGGGACAGGGTGTAGGGGACTTTTGGGATAGCATTTGAAATGTAAATGAAGTAAATACCTAATAAAAAAATAAAAAAAAAAAAAGAACAGAAGCAATAGAAACCAAGGTTACATGGCATCATCAGAATCCAATTGTCCCACCATAGCAAGTCCTGGATACAGCACATACCAGAAAAGCAAGATATGGATCTAAAGTTACTTCTCATGGTGATGATGGAGGACTTTAAGAAGGACATAAATAATTTCCTTAAAGAAGTACAGGGGAATGCAGGCAACCCCTTAAAGAGGAAACATAGCAATCCCTTAATGAATTACAGGAAAACACGACCAAACAGGTGAAGGAATTGAACAAAACAATCTAGGATCTAAAAGTAGAAGTAGAAACAATAAAGAAATCACAAAGGGAGACAACTCTGGAGATAGAAAACCCAGGAAAGAGATCAGAAGTCATAGATGTAAGCAATACCAACAGAATATAAGACAGGAGAGAATCTCAGGTGCAGAAGATACCATTGACAAAACAATCAAAGAAAATGCAAAAGGCAAAAAGATGCTAACCCAAAATATCCAGGAATTCCAAGACACAATGAGAAGATTGAACCTAAGGATAATAGATATAGAAGAGAGCAAAGATTTCCAACTTAAAGGGCCGGTAAACATCTTCAACAAAATTATAGAAGAAAACTTCCCTAACCTAAAAAAGTGATGCCCATGAACAGACAAGAAGCCTATACAACTCCAAATACTTTGGACCATAACAGAAATACCTCCCATCACATAATAATCAGAACACCAAATGCACAAAACAAAGAAAGAATATTAAAAGCATTAAGGGGAAAAGTCAAGTAACATATAAAGGCAGACCTATAAGAATTACATCAGACTTCTTGCCAGAGACAATGAAACCCAGAAGATCCTGGGCAGATGTCATACAGACCCTATGAGAACACAAATGCCAGCCCAGGCTACTATACCCAGCAAAACTCACAATTACCATAGATGGAGAAACCAAAGTATTCCATGACAAAACCAAATTCACACAATATCTTTCCACAAATCCAGCCCTTCATAGGGTAATAAAAGGAAAACTCCAACACAAGGAGGGAAACAACATGCTAGAAAAAGCAAAAAAGTAATCTGTCAGCAAATCTAAAAGAACATAGCCATATAACCAGAGCCCCAGCTCTCAAAATGAAAATAACAAGAAGCCACAATTACATTTCCATCATATCTCTTATAATCAATGGACTCAATTCCCCAATAAAAAGTCATAGAGTAACACAACGGTTATGTAAACAGTACCCAGCATTTTGCTGCATATGGGAAACCCACTCAAGGAAAAAGACAGATACTATCTAAGAGTAAAAGCCTGGAAAAGAATTTTCCAAGCAAATGGTCCCAAGAAACAAGCTGGAGTAGCCTTTCTAATATCAAATAAAATCGACTTTCAACCTAAAGTTATCAAAAAGGATAAGGAGGGATACTTCATACTCATCAAAGGTAAAATCCACCAAGATAAACTCTCAGTTCTGAGCATCTATGCTCCAAATACAAGGGTATCCACATTCATAATGTTAATTGGATCAAGATATTGTACTTGAAGAAAATACTTAGATTTTTTTCTCTTCATGTATAATAGAGCAAGAAATGGTTAATGAAACTGATGGACTCAACTAGGAAAAAAAAATCATCCAGAGTGAGGAAACCCAAACCTATAAAATCAAAATGGTATCTATTCATTTATAAGTAGATATTAGATGTTTAGTAAATGATAATTCAGTAATATTATAATAAAGTTACAATCCACAGACCTAGAGATGTTAGCTCTGGGTGAGCAGGCTAGGACTGGGGTCACACATAGATCTCTCTGAGAAGGGGAAACACAACAGATTTTGTGAGTGGAGTGGGGGTCATCTGGGGGTAGAAATGGAGGGAAAGACTGCAGAGAGAGAGAACTGGGATTGGGGGTCTCTTGGGGGTGATGTGGAAGTCTAGTCCAGTGGAAACTTCCTGGAATTTAAGGTCACCCTAGTGAGGATTCCTAGTAATGGAGGATATGAAGTCTGAACCAGTCATCCTTTGTAGACAAGGAAGGCTTCCAGTTGTGGATTGTGTTGCTTTCAGTTGAGCTGTTGCCAAGGAGATCTTGGGGTGATACTTAGCCCAGGCTGAAGCTAGGACAAAGAGTTTCTCCATGAAAACTGACAGTGGGTCCTCATTGTCAAGGGCAACATCTGCACTGCTCAATGATGTGGAAAGGCAGATCTTTTGCACGCATGGAGCCTTCCCCCATGCCCTATTCTCTTTGTTGTGGGATGGCTATGGAAAGAGAAACCTTGCCATGAACCCAGCCATGGTACCCTTGACCTACAATCTGTCCTTCCTGAAAGATATAATGGGGCAATGGTTGAACAGAACTTGTGGAAGCGGTCATCAAACGTCTGGTTTAAATTGAGAACAACTCTATGAAAGAGAGCTCATCCTATTTTCTGCCTGGATGTCCAGGAACCACAGACTGGATAGCCCAGAGAACTAAGGTAGAACCAAAAAAAGAAAAAAAGAACCAAGTCAATCAAACAAACTGACAATAAAATGATTCCTAATCATATTGTACTATACTCATAAATCAATACCTTGTCTAGTTGTCATCAGAGAGGCTTTCTCTGATAGTAGATAGGAGTAGGTGTAGTTATCCACAGCTAGGCAGAGTGGAGAGAGAGAGAGAGAGAGACATAGACAGAGGAGTCTATACTGGATATCTCTACTGGGTCACTTCCCTCAGATCTTGGGGAATCCTACAAAAGATGAGAAGGAAAGTTGTAGAAGTCAGAGAGAATGAAGAACACCAGGAGAACCAAATCAACTAATAAGGGTTCTTATGGATTTACAGAAAGTGAAGTGGCATGCATGCACTAGACCTGTATTGATCTACATCAGATCTTCTACATCTATGTCATGGCTATTAGGTTGATGCTTAGGTGAGACTCCTAAATGTGGGAGTGGGCATATGTCTAATTCTCATGACTGCTCTTGGGGTTCTTTTACTCCTATTGGGTTGCCTTGTCCAGCCTCAACATGAGGACTTTTGGGTTGTCTCATTGTAACTTGTTTTACTATGCTTGGCTGTCTTCTGAAAGCCTGCACTTTTCTGAAGAGAAAATGGAGAGGAAGTGGATGGAAATTGTAGTACTAGCTGGAAGGAGTAGAGGAATGGGATACTATTGTTGGGATGTATTATATCAGAGAAGGCTCTATTTTGAATTAAAAAAAATAAAGAAACAAGATGTAATTACTCTTTCTAGAGACACCCAACATACCTATTTTGGTATGCATTTTGAGACTGTTTCTAAGTTGAAAGGTATAGTTCAGCTCAATTAAATATGCATTGATTAGTACTTGCTTTGTATTACAACTATTAAGGTAGATTTTTAAATCTTCCAGAAAATATCGTGCAAGATTCCAAGTGGAAAACAATACCACTTTGGGGGACATACTTTTGTCTTTTATCTTCTATGGCCAAATTTTAAGGTGATTTCTTAATGTTTTGTTCTTGGTATGAATATTTTTGGTTTGCCTTTTACTTTTATTTATTCTCTTAGAAGTTTTTCAAACATCTGGTTTTTCTAACTTACTGTTAGTCGTTGATTTTAGAAAATTTTTAGAAATTCCAAATGGCTGAGAATCACCTGAAAAAAAGTTCAACATCCTTAATTATCAGGGGAAAGCAAATCAAAACAAACTTGAGATTCCACCTCGCACCAGTCAGAATGGCTAAGATCAAAAAATTCATGTGACAGCTGGTAAGGATGTGGGGAAAGAGGAACACTCCTCCACTGCTGGTGGGATTAAAGGTGTTACAAACACTCTGAAAATCAGTCGGGCGGTTCCTCAGAAAATTGAACATAGTACTACCGAAAGATCTATCAATACTTCTCCTGGGCATATACCCAGAAGATGTTCCAACCTATAATAAGGACACATGCTCCACTATGTTCATAGCAGCCTTATTTATAATAGCCACAAGCTGGAAAGAATCCAGAAGTCCCTCAACAGAGGAATGGATACAGAAAATGTGGTACATTTATACAATGAAACACTACTCAACTATTAAAAACAATTTATGAAATTCCTCAGCAAATGGATGGATCTGGAGGATATCATCCTGAGTGAGGTAACCCAATCACAAAAGAAGTCACTAGACATGCACTCACTGATAAGCGGATATTAGCCCAGAAACTTAGAATAACCAAGATACGATTTGCAAATCACATGAAACTCAAGAAGAAGGAAGACCAAAGTGTGGATACTTCGTTCCTCCTTAGAATGGAGAACAAAATACCCATGGAGGGAGTTACAAAGACAAAGTTTGGAGCTGAGATGGAAGGAAGGACCATCCAGAGACTGCCCTACCTGGGGATCCATCTCAGAAACAGCCACCAAACACAGACACTATTGCATATGCCAGCAAGATTTTGCTAAAAGAACCNTGAAATAGCTGTCTCTTGTGANGCTATGCCAGTGCCTGGCAAACACAGAAGTNGATGCTCACAGTCAGCTATTGGATGGNACACAGGGCCCCCAATGGAGGAGCTAGAGAAAGTACCCAAGGAGCTGAAGGGGTCTGCAACCCTATAGGTGGAACAACAATATGAACTAACTAGTACCCCCTGAGCTTGAGTCTCTAGCTGCATATGTAGCAGAAGATGGCCTAGTCGGCCATCCTTGGGAGGAGAGGCCCTTAATCTTATGAAGATTATATTCCCCAGTTCAGGGGAATGCCAGGGCCAGAAAGCAGTAGTGGGTGGGTTGGGGAGCTGGGTAGGGGGGTACAGGGGGACTTTCGGGATAACATTTGAGATGTAAATGAAGAAAATATCTAATAAAAATATTTTACAAAAAATTAATTCTTACAATATTTTTCTTTTTTCACTTATACTTATCTGTATGTATGTATATAAATATATATCATTATATATAACTTTATCTACTTCCCAACTGGAGTCTTTCCCCAAAATAGAGTGTTCTGTAGTCATTATAGCATTTATCTATTTGTAAAGTGTAGATGTTTAGATTGATTCTAATTGCTTAGTGAACATCACCATAGTTGAATTCGGGTCACAACACTAAAGAGAAAAATGAAGCTTTTTTTATTGATCTTCTATTTAGAAGTCCATATGCCTCTGTCTTGCTACCTTGCCCCCATATATATGGGTATTTGTATGGCTCTGAAGCAATGTCCTTGTATATTACTTATGCTGCCATTGAACTCATCCCATCTCAGTATTTCAAGTGCTAAAACTTTATTTCCTTTCTTTCTCTCTTTATTAGATATTTTCTTTATTTACATTTCAAATGTTATCCCCTTACCTGGTTTCCCCTTCAGAAATCCCCTCCCCAATCCCCCTTTCAACTTCTATGTGGGTGCTCCCCCACCAATCCACCTACTCCTGCCTCCCTGCCCTGGCATTCCTCTACAATGGGGCATCCAGCTTTCATAGGACCAAGGGCCTCTCCTCCCATTGATATCCAAGAAGGTCATCCTCTGCTACATATGCAGCTGAAGCCATGGGTCCCTGCAAGTGTACTCTTTGGTTGGTGGTTTAGTCCCTGGGAACTCTAGGGGATCTCCTTGGTTAACATTGTTGTTCTTCCTATTGGTTGCAAACCCCTTTAGCTTCCCAGGCCTTGCTCTATCTCCTCCATTGGGGTTCCCAAGCTCAATCCAATGGATGGCTGCAAGCATCCGCATCTGTATTGGTAAGGTACTGTCAGAACCTCTCAGGAGGCAGCTATACCTGGCTCCTGTCAGCAAGTACTTCTTAGCATCCACAATAGTGTCTGCACTGGTGCCTGTATGGGATGGACACCCAGGTTGGGCAGTCTCTGGATGACCTTTCCTTCACTCTACTCCACACTTTTTTCTTCCTTTCCTCCCTTGAGCATTTTATTCCTCTTTTTAAGAAGGTCCGAAGCACCCACACTTTGGTCTTACTTCTTGAGCTTCATGTGGTCTATGAATGGTATCTTGGGTATTAAATATGAGCTTTTGGACTAATATCTACTTATCAGTGAGCACATACCATATGTGTGATATTGCTATTGCATTACCTCACTCAGGATGATATTTTCTAATTCAATCCATTTGCGTGTGAATTTGATGAAGTCATGTTTTTAATAGCTGAGTAGTACTCCATTGTGTAAATGTACCACATTTTCTGTATCCATTCCTCTGTTGAAGGACATCTGGGTTCTCTCCAGTTTCTGGCTATTATAAATAAGGCTGCTATGAACATAGTGGAACATGTGTCCTTGTTATATGTTGGAGCATCTTTTGGGTATATGCCCAGGAGTGGTGTAGCTGGATCCTCAGGTAGTACTACGTCCAGTTTATTGAGGAACCACCAGACTGAATTCCAGAGTAGTTGTACCATTGGTAAGGGTCCCATGATAAGATGTGTTGTGTTTCAAAAGGCTATAGCCACCTATCATCTGGAGAGATAGCCTACTATTTGTAGCTGAGCTACCCTGGGAACTTGAGAATAGAGCAATTACAAGTTAGTAAGGTTGAAGAAATGCTGCATGGTGTCTGCGAGGGAGGTGGCCATGTGGTGAAAGAAAGCATCAATGCTAGACATGTTAGGTATTAAGACAGTGAATTCCCTCCTCTATGGAGGATGGAGACTAGAAGTTTTCTAATGTAGATAGGAAGCTACTGGTCATCTCCTTACTGCACAGAGAAACTGAAGCTCTTATATGTAATCTTCTATCATAAAGTTTACAAACATCTGCCTTGATATTATGTCCACAAATGTTTAGATGTTAGTTTGATAGTTTGCATCTTGAACTTTGCCCTGCCTGTGTCCTGGTCACCTGTATTTTGTGTTAAGTACTAATAGCTTTGGCTCTATGTCCACAATTCATTATATGAATCCAGTTTTCCATAAACACAGAACAAGCAGAACAATATAAAGGCACAACATAAAAAATTATTAAAGGTATCACAAATATTGGGATTGGACTGTGGTTCAGTGATAGAGTGTTTGCTCAATACATGTAAGCCTCTGAGTTCAAACTCCAGGAGAGCAAATCAATCAAACAAACAAAAGCCATTTACCACCGTCAAGAGGATTTGATTTTAGTGAGGTAAGAGTGGTTGATCATACATAATTCAATACGTGTAATATGGCACATAGACAAAATGAGGAACAAAATTCACATGTGATTTCAGTAGCTATAGAAATGGCCTCTGATATCAACATTTTTACTGACAAAAATCCACAGTAAAACTAAACAAAATCATACTTCAATGTAGGTAAAGTTTATATTTCACAACCTAAAATCGACATTATATGTAGGAAGAAAAGTTGTATGTATTTTCTTTAAAATGAAGGATACAAAGCGCTTACTCTCACCACCATCATTCAGTGCAGCCCTAGAAGTGCTATGGAAACTAATAAGTGGGGGTGGAGATCACAAATAGGAAAATCGAAAAGGAAGAAATCAAATCATTCTTGGTTGCTGATGTTATGAAGCTATACTTCAAAAGTCTGAAAGAATCCTTCAGAAAACACTGATAAACACTTTCAGCAGAGTAGCAGGTTACAAACAAACCTTAAACTCTAGTATATGCCAATAACAGAGAAGCTGGAAAACATTAGAATAATAACCGTATTCTAACAATAGCATCAAAAGAACAAAGCAAAAACCAATCATGCACTCACAACACCCAAGTTTCAACCCACCAAGGTGATTAAAGGCCTCCACAATGAAGATTACAATCTCCTGAAGAAACAAATGGAAGATTCTATAAGTAAAATTTCCAGTGCTAACAGACTGCCATATTTCATAATGATATAATACCCATATTACAAAAACTGACTCACAAATTCAATATCATATTAAAACCATATGAAATTCTTTACAAAACAAGAAAAAATGCTAACATTCATAAATAAACAATATCTTAACACAATCCTGTGAAAATTGTTGAGGTAGATGTAGCACAATGCCTGATGGCAAACATTTCATGGAAAATACCTCTTCAGAGAAGTCTCTCTCTCTCTCTCTCTCCCTCTCTCTCTCTCTCTCTCTCTCTCTCTCTCTCTCTCTCTCTAACTCTTGTCTCCCTCTTCTACTCCCTCACTCCCTTGCCCCCTCACTCTCTTTCTCTCACTCTCTCACCCTAAACAAATGTAGTTAAAATCTGGATGAAGACTTGAAGACCCGAACATTTGACTAATATACAAAAATATAGAAAACCCATTGCAAGACAAGCTAGACAATGGCTATTTGAATAGGACTCATGCAGCTCAGGAAATAGTACCAAAGGTGGGATGATGTGATTTCTTTATATTAAAAAAACTTCTGAACTGCAAAGGATACAACTGCCAGAACAGAGTCAGTCCACAGAATGGGATAAAATCTATTAGTTAGTTATCCAACACAGGATTGATATCTACATAACCCAATTTTTGAAAATGATTTTAAATCACCAAGACAAAAAACAAAACAAACAAACAAAAAAACAATCCAATGAACAAGTGAAGTGACCAGATACTGTTCAAAGGAAGTGCAAATGGTCAATCAGCATATAAAAAGTATTCAATATCTTTAGCTACAAAATAACTATAAATAAAAACAAATAAAAATTGAGATTACTGTTCATCTCTGTTAAAATTCCTATCATTGAGATAACAACAATATCAAGTGCTTGTGAAGATGGCATGGGGACTTATATACTGTTAGTGGATATATAATATAAGGTAGTCCATCCACTATGGAAATCAGTACTGAAGTTCCTTAAAAATAGTAAGAATTCAACTATCATACACCACTCCTTGGAAAACACTATGAACCATCAAATTCAGCATTCAGTAGACATCATATCTTCCCATCCTTCTCTTCTCCAAACACACAAAGCCCACACATTCCATATACCACACACACAAACACACACACACACTCACACACACGTGCACACAACTCATACACACAGACAACATTCATTGGCAAACAAACATACATATACATACACAAATGTTGTTTACAGAACTACTCATAATAGCAAAGTTATGAAATATATAAAGAAAATGTGACATATATTTGAATATATAATGAAATACTAGTCAGCCATAGAGAATAAAATTATCATCAGCATGAAAATTGATGGAATAGGGTTCTCATATAAATCTACATAAAAAATACTCAAAGAAAAGAGTAACATACTGTAGTTTCAAGTGTAGAAAGTAAATTTCTAATAAAGAAAATGAATATAGAAGAAATAATTCAGGAGGAAAAAAAGAACTAGCTTGAGATGGTTGTGGAAAACATTTGGTTAAATATGAGCAAATCATATTTTATATGAATATGTCATAGTGAAATTATTTGCTTGTAAACATTAATATAATTTGTATTAATTATGCTAATAAAAATATGAAAATTACTTAACTTAAAATGATATAGCAAAATATTTATTTATCAATAAAAACAAATGTAACACCAAAAGAATAGCAGAATATTAGGAAAAGTACTGCTGTTTTACACATTCAGTATGCAAATGCAAAAATCTTATTTGAGAAACAATTTAATAATACATATTAATAAAGGGTATTCTTTCTTTGTATTACTAGTCATTGTAATTTATAGTGGAATAATAATTTAATAACAATAGAACCTATTAATGAAATTCTTTGTTATATCCATGCTTCCAATAAAAATATATTTTCTTTTTTAAATTAAATTTTAAAGTTAGCATACAAGAAGGGATTTCATTACAGCATTTCTATACATCTCTGCCTTATTACTATACACATTGTCTTTACCCATCCCAATTCCCAGTGCCCTCTGCAATCTCCCTGCCTAACTCTTTCTGGTCTCTTTCCATTCCCACAAATATATCTCACTTCTGTTCATATTATACGCATTTCTTTTTCCTTTATTTTAATCCTCTCCGTTACCTTTATATTCCTAACTCTTCTTTCCATCCACATTTCTTTTCATTTATTTTCATTATAACACACATACAAACACACACACACACACACACACACACACACGAGTATATGTTCACACATACACTATAAAATCTTAAGATCTACATATAACATACTAAAGCAAACCTGAAGAATTGATTTTTTATATATGTCTGGCTTTATCTCTCAATGTGCCTTTCAGTCCCATCTATTTTCTTGCAAATGTCATGATTTCATTTCCTTTATTTCTGAAAATAGCCTCATTCTATATATACAGCATGATTTTTTAATCTATTCATTTGTTGATGCACATCTAAGGTGGCTCTAGTTTTTAGCTGTTGTAAATTATGCTGAAATAAATATGGAACTTGTAGGCAAATATAGTAAAAAGGGTAAAATAACATAAAAATTTTGCTAGGGAGAAGGCCCAGTGGGAAGCATAATGATTTGAGTTTGAATCCATAGAACCTATGATAAAGCAAGTCATAAAACTTCATACTTGTCAAAACTGTACTATAAGGGGAACAGGTCTCCAGGATGTTCATTGGCTGGAAAATCTAGCAAAAATGCTTTTTTCTTGACTCATTATGAGACTCTCTCAAAAACTAAGGTGGAGAGTGATAAAGGAAGATTCCTGAAGTTGATACACTACAACACACGCACATACACACACACACACACACACACACACACAAACACACACACATAAACACACACCACTGCCACAAAATCAAAACTTGAAAACAAACTTAGTAAGATAAAGTTAAATTTTACTAAAAGTTTAATAGAGAGGAAAAAGAAAGATCACTTTAAAAATGGCTCAGTGGGTAAGAGCACCCAACTGCTCTTCCAAAGGTCCGGAGTTCAAATCCCAGCAACCACATGGTGGCTCACAATCATCCGTAACAAGATCTGACNCCCTCTTCTGGAGTGTCAGAAGACAGCTACAGTGTACTTAAATATAATAAATAAATAAATCTTTAAAAAAAAATTAAGAAAAAGTAAAAGATAAGGAGAAAAAGATCCCCCCCTCCAAATGCAGGGGAAAAAAATGCATGGTGGTTTGGAGACAAACAATCTCCATAGACTGGTATCTTTGAATAGCTGATCCCCAGTTGCTGGAATTGTTTGGGAAGGATTGGGAGGTGTAGCCCTCTTGGAGAATGTGAGTGCCTGGCAGAAGGCTTTTAAGTTTCAAGACTCACACCATTCATTCCTCTTAGCTCTCTCTGTCTGATGATGTTAACTGTCAGCTGCTGCTCAAACTCCTTGCCTGCCCACTTACTGCCATACTCCACACCATGACTGTCATTGATTCTAATCCTCTGAAACTATAAGACCCAAATAAGTATTTGTTTTCTGTTACTTTCCTTGGTCATGCTGTCTTATAATAGAAATGAAAAAGTAACTAAGATAAAGTGTGGACAAAAATCAGATGATTGTATGAGAGTAGTCAAAAATATAGATATTGTAATGTAATACACGAAAATAAAACCTAACCAAGTAAATAAATGTAGTGATCAGGAAACTTTCTTCAAAGCTGCAGGGTTAACAAAATGAGTTTAGCATTTCCCAGCTCATGTCCATCTTCATCTGGCATGAAGATGGCTCCTTGGAACATCTACTTTCTGACTCTAGGTTCAGTGATGTCCGACTCCAGTCACTGCCAGTTGATGAGCTCTTTTTTGAATGTAGGACTAGGCTTTATGCTGCTCCAACTGATCTCCAGTATTCTGAGCATTCATTTGTCAGCACTGAACAGTTCACTGGCCACTCCTGCATCTCAGGGCTTTGTCTGACCATAGATATGTGGCAGGTTCAATTCATGCTCCTGGACTACTGGATGTTCTCTGTTCACTGGGGTACAACATATCTATTATAAACAGCAGGTTCCTTTTGAGGACAGCCTCAGCTGGAGCTCTTTCAGAATATACAGTGACAAAGTACAGAATCTGTCTCACCATAACTCTCAACTGGAGTTGAGGCTTGTGCGGGCTGTAGGTTTGCACTGAGGGCAGGATGCCTGTGTCTTTTCACCAGAACCTTCTGGTCTACCATAAGGGTAAGGCTTCTGCTTCCCATCCCCTGTGGAATGGACACACTAACACACATGAACACATTCAGAAAATGAAACATAAACAATATAATTTAAGAAAATCTTTAGGTTAGACAAAGTAATATCTTCTAAAGGAAAAATTGTAGTATGTGGACATTTGAGCTACAGATAGCATTTTAAAATAGTAACAGTGTAAGGCTTAAATGGTTGTCTTAGCTTGATCTCAACTGATTGAACCAATTATGATATCCAACAAGTAAAAAATGAAGTAGTGAGATTCAACCAGATTTACCCACCTAGTGATAAAATGGTTGCAGAGGAGAGTGAATCATGTCACATCAAATGAAACACTCCTTTAAAATGTTCTTTTGTATGGATTGTATGTGTGTGTGTGTGTGTGTGTGTGTGTGTGTGTGTGTGTGTGTGTGTGTGTTCACTGCATCTGTGTTCATATAGAACTATTACTTTCTAGTATGTTTTGTTTTCTTTTATTTTTTTCCTTCGAGGCAGTATCACTTCTTCAATCTGGAGTTGGCTGATTTTTAGGTAGGCTGTGAGTCTTAAACCTCAGGATCTTCTGCTCTCTGCCTCACTTAGTACTGTGATTAGAGTCATGAATCGGACACCAGACTTGTGCTGTGGCCACTGAGGTCCAAATTCTAATTGCAAGGGTTGTACCAGAAGTGGTCTTTAATGACTGAAGTATTTGTCCATTTCTCTTTTGTTCTTTTAAGTTTTATGTCATCTACTTTTCCTTCAAAGAATGACAAAATTGACTTATCATTTTTTCACAAACTACTTCAGGAAAGAATCTCCTTCACATTCATGTTAAACTCTTGATAGCATTCTTAGCAATTTAACAAGATTCTAACAATTATCTTCTAAAACGGGATTTCTTTCTTTCCTTTTTTAATTTATTTTTTAATTTAGATATTTTATTTATTTACAATTCAAATGTTATTCCCTTTCCCAATACCCTACTCCAGAAACCATCTATCCCATTCCCCCTTCTTCCTGCTTCTATGAGGGTGTACCCTCACCCACCCACTCCCAACTCCCCATTTCTCTTCACTTGGGCATTGAGCCTTCACAGGACCAAGGGCCTCTCCTCCCATTGATGTGTGACAAGGCCATCCTCTGCTACATATAAGGTTGGAGCCATGGGTCCTTCCATGTGTACTTCTTGGTTGGTGGTTTAGACCCTGGGAACTCTGGTTGGTTGATATTGTTGTTCTTCCTAAGGGGTTGCAAATCCCTTCAGCTTCTTCAGTACTTTCTCTAACTCCTCCATTGGGGTCTCCATGATCAGTCCAATGGTTGGCTGAGCATTCGCATCTGTATATGCCAGGCTCTGGCAGAGCCTCTCAGGAAACAGCTATATCAGGCTCCTGTCAGCAAGCTCTTCTTGGCATTCATAATAGTGTCTGTGTTTGGATTTCTAAGGCATAATTTCAGTGAGGATAGAAGTGTTTTATGACATATTTGCCCTGTGAACCAAGTGTCTAAAGTTGTGATAGAAATCTATCTGGACTATGTTTTTTTAATGCTTAAATAAAACTCCAGCCAGTGAGGTGGCCCAGCTGGTAATAGTGCTTACCACCACACCTGCAAACCCAAGTTCAGTCCCTGCAACATTCACAGTGGAGAGAAAGATTCAACTCGTGTTCTCCTCTGGCCTTCATATGCTATGACACATGCATGAAGTCTACCCCATATGCAAAATAAATAATGTAGGTACTTCAAAAATATATCTGTCTATCAAATTTAGAAAAGATAAATGCTTCCCATTTCTGTGTAGATCGCTCACTTTTCTGGTTTTACTCTAGTTTATTGGAAAATTGCAATGCTTGTTAAATAAACAGGGTATAAATTGATGTGGCTATAGTAAATGCTTGATTTTTCCTGTTGTTTTATTTAATCTGTGGGTGTATGTTTTCAAGAAATTTCTTAAGACCTGGTGGGTAGCACACTTCAGTCTCTTTCTAAATGTATTGCTAGTAAGCTAATGAGCACATTCAGTTCAATTCCCCTGTGCAGGAATCAGCAGCCTACTGTTAAGCAAATACAAGCATTCTTTCATTCCCACTAAAATGTCTTCTTTTATTAAGATGTATTATATACATCATTTCTGTAAGAATTATTTTTTTTTCATTTAAGTGCCTGTTTTATAAGCACTTAACATAGTTTTGCCAAGGGATAAAAATTATGTTTATACATAAATTTTGTACCTACTATTATTCATATTTTAATTTTTCTTGATTTGTTTTTGCTTTTTTTAATATATTACCTTGTTTAAAGTATTTTATTTTTGAGAATTTTGTGCATTCATAGAATGAAATGTTTTACCTAACATCCTTATCTCCCACATACACCCTTCAGATCTCCTATAGCATACTATTCTACTAAACCTATGTTTTCTTTTTTTGATAAGTACTAAGTCTAGATATTAATGCCTGCATGTACATGAGTGTGGGAAGTCACCCAATTGGCACATTTAAAAAGTGCCAGTGCTTACATACTAAGGGGTGACTTTTCCTCAGTGGGCAGCAATTCAGTACCAATAGCTCCTCAGTAAGGGAAATAGTTGAGAGACTATGTACCCCATAAATCATGGAATTTCAGTTGGTTTCTTCTTGTTTAATTCTTGTGCAGGTGAGCATAGCTGCTATGATCTAATTTGAACAATACCCATGTCATATCCTGATAATAGAATCATCTTCCACAATATTCCCTGAGCCTTGTTCATAATCAGGTTAATAAAGATGTTCCATTGGAAAGAGTAGTCACTATCTTGTTCTCAGCACTTTGCCCAATTATGGGTCTCTTTGCTGACTACTGCCTACTGCAAAAGAAACTTCTCTAACCAAGGATGAGTGCTTATGGGTATAAGCATAATCTATGGTTTTAAAAACAAGAATTAGAAAGCATTTTGACAGTATGATTATTTGGCAAAACAGTAGCAGGTTCTGCCCTAGGGCCTATGGCCACCCCAGGTATGATCTTTGAGTGGGCTTATATTACCAGGCATGAGGTATATTTCAGCAGAGAAGACCTCTGAAATCCAATCAGAATGTAGGTAGTAATTCCATGACAGCTATGCCAGTATTTTATCAATAGACTCTTTGTCCCTGGCAGACTGATATTGCAGCATGGTAGAGTGTTGGGTAAAGCCACCTTTTCTCTTAGTAGCCTGCATCGTAGATATCAACATAGATATCCATGCAAAGAATGGATAAAAGTGTGTATGTATAGATGATGAAATATTATTCGACTACTAAGAAAAATAAAATCATGTAGTTTGCAAGTAAATGGAAAATATCATATTGAGTGATATAACTTACTCAAGACAAATGGTGACCCTAGCTTCAAGTTTATTCTTTTAGTATTTAGTTAGGAACATAAATAGAAGTCAGCAAACTAGAAAGGAGTCTATTATGGGTGGCACAAAGAAAGGGTACACAGTAGATTTAGGTGGAAGGAAAGTGAAGAGATACAATCCTGGGAGTAGAAAGCTTTAAAATGAGACTAAGACTTAAGAGTAGGGGAAATTGGAGGTAAAAGGAAGGCTAACCCAAAGGAAGAGGTATAAATTTCTAACAAGTATTGGAGAATAATAAAGCATTGTGAAAAGAGAAAAGGTGAGAACATTAGGGTTAATGAATCAAGAAGAGATAGTGCGAAGGGATAATGGATGTGTTAACCAAGGAAACCCACAAGTTTGTAAGCAATCTTTGAAATATAACTTAAAAATGAGTTAAAAAAGAATGATCCTGCAAGGGTGAGCATGGTTACTCCCAGACAACAAGCGTTGTGAAATGGAAATCAAGGTACAATGTCTGCAACTTATTAGTCAGAGAGGCCTCAGGGATCCCCAAACCACTGCAGGCTAATGCTCTTTCCCTTGGTTGCCCAACAAAACAACCTGGTAAAATTCCATTGCTGAATATGTAACATTTTTGATCATTTGAATTTTTACGTACTCATATTCACACAAATGCACATGTGCATGTTCATATACACATGCTTAAATAGCACAATAACTTGAGCATGGTGACAAATGTCTATAAAATCTTAGTACCCTAGAAGCTATAAATTTGAAAGTACATATCAAGGTCCTCTCTAAAACAAAAACACTGACACATGGAAAACCATGCTCTCCACAAGACCAGAATATTGTATCAAACAAGCAAACTCTGGAATAAAAGGGCTCGATGTTGTACTTGAGGCATAAGTGACAATGAATCATTTTCCCTGCTAACAAGGGAAAAACAAACAAAGATTAAGTAAAATAAATAGCCAATTACAAAAAAATTAGAGAGAGAGAGAGAGAGAGAGAGAGAGAGAGAGAGAGAGAGAGAGAGAGAGAGAGGAAGAAAGAAAGGAGAAAGGCCAGAGAAATCAAGCTAGTAAGCATTGATCTTCCATGGTCTCTACTTCAGTTCATGCCATGGCATCTCTTAATGACGGATTGCAATTTAGAGACTGAAATAAAGTCTCCCCCCCTCAAAAAAAAAAAAAAAGGAAAAAAAAATCTACCAGCAACAACTAAATCCCAATGATACATGGATTTAGTGCAGAATTCTACCAGAGTTTCAAAGTAGAGTTAATGCCAATACTCTTCAAAATATAACATTCTCCATTTTGTTAATCTGATACACAAACCACATAAAGTAGCAACGAAGAAAGAGAATTACAGACCAATTTCTTTTATGAATATAAATGCAAAAATGCTCAATAAAATACTTGTAAATAATATCCATCAACATATCAAAAAGATCATCTGTCCTTATCTAGTAGGCTTCATTCTAGAGATTCAGGAATAGTTCAACATATTTAAATTGATAAATCTGATTGGCCATATATAAAAACTGGAAAAAATGATCATTTTGTTATTTAATGAAATACAGAAGAGTCCTTTGGGAAAACAATCCAAAACCCCATATAGAAAAGGTTCAGGAAATAATGGGGATAAGGGACAAACTAAAGCATAATAAAGGTAGTTGACAGCAAGCTATTGCCCAGCATCAACAAAATGGAGAGGAACTCAAAGCAAATGCATTAAAATCAAGAACATGATGAGGATAGCCACTCACTCCATACCTATTCAATATAGTACTAGAATTCTTAGGAAGAGCACTAAGACAACTTAAGGTGATCAAGGGAATACGAGTTGGAAATAATTAAGTCACAGCATCTTTATTTGTTGATAGTATGATAGTATACATAAGTGACCCTAAAAATTCCACTAGGAAACTCTTATAAATGACATATACTTACAGCAGAGTAGCTGGATACAAAATTATCTCATGAAAATCAGTCGCCTTCCTATATACAAATGACTAATGGACTGAAAAAGAAGTCAGGGAAGCAATACCTTTCACGATATCCTCAAGTAATATTAAATATCTTGGGTCATTCTAACCAAACAAGTGAAAGATGGATTTGATTTAAATTTTAAGTATTTAAAAAAAAAAACTAAAGGAAAAATCAGAAGATGGCAAGATCTTCCATGCTATTGAATTGGTAGGGTTAACACAGTAGAATTGGCCATCTTACCAAAAACAATCCATTGGTTCCATGCATTCCACATCAGAGACCATGAAAGGAAAAATTTTCAGACTCATATGGAAACAAATCCCAGGATAGCTACAACAATCCTGATTAGTGAAAGAATCAGAAGAGATAACACTAAAAGCAGCATGGCATTGGCACAAAACTGATACATTGGAGACCAATTAAAAACCAAGATATAGATCCATATATCTGTGGACAACTGGGTTTTGATAAAGGAGCAAGAAACACACAGTAGAACAAAGGCACCATTTTCAACAAATGCTCCTCGACAAAATAGATTTCTTCATGTAGAAGAATGCAAATAGATCCATATTTATTACTTTGCACAAAACTCCACTCCAAGTGGATCAAATATCACAACAAAATAGCTAATCACCTGAATAGAAGAGAATATGGGAAATATCGTTGAACTCATTTTCACATGAAAGACTTTCTGAACATGACACAGCACAGGAAATAACATCAAAATAAAAGAGACTTCATGAAACTGAAAATCTTAAGAATGAAAAAGAACTTCATCGTTCTGGATAAATGATAGGCTCCAGAATGGAGGAAGATTTTTACCGATTCCACATCTGATAGAGGGCTAATAGCTAAAATATGCAAAGAACATAAAGAACTATACATCAGTCTTCTAGAGATGGTTGGACCTTCTTTGAGAGAATGGAGCCAATAACTGCGGGCAAACTAAAGTCTCATGCAATAGCCCACTTTAATTGTCAGAGCATCAAACAATTTGAGTTTTAAGAAGAGTCACCTAAGTAGTATAGGGATACAGGAACCAATCACACGTGGCAAAACTTGTTTTTCCATAGAGACATACAGACCTTTAATTAAATCTGTTATACCTGGGAGGAGCATGAAAACACATTCCAGAAACAATTAGTGATTTGAAGAACCTTGGGTCACAAGACTCTTCTGTTTTCTTTCAGTTTTTTCACAAGTACTCAGATTTCTCCTCACATTGACTCCATTCATGGACTGGATTCCAGTAACTAGACATCAAAAAAACAAGGAATCCAATAAGTAACTAATTTGAATAAAGGATCTTAAAAGATGAAGCTCACATGGCTGAGAAATATTTAGATATATTCAATATTCTTAGCCACCAATCAAAACTGCTTTGAGAGCTCATCTAACAACTCACAGAATTGCTAAGGTCAATATAAAAATATGATAGCTCGTGTTAGCATGGGTGTGGAATAATAGTGACATTCATGCATTACTGGTTGGTATGTAGCACTGGACAGCCACTGTGGAAATCAGTGTGATTCCTCAGGAAGATGGGAATTGATTCAGCTATATCACTCTTGGGCATTTATCCAAAGGTACTCTATCCTACCCTAGAGACATTTTCTCAGCCGTAAACATTGCTGCTCTACTCAGAAATAGCCAGAAATTGGGAAGAACCTATATGCCTGTCAGTAGAAGTATTGATAAAGTAAATGTGCATTTACACAATGTAGTGTTAGTGAGCTGTTAAAGTGTGAAATTATGAAACTCTTAGGTAAATGGATGGAGCAAAAAATTCATCCTAAGTGAAGTACCACACACCCAGAAAGGCAAGTATGGTATATACTTATTTATATGTGGAAATTAGCTGTTATGTCAGTGATAACCAAAGTTAAATCCTTAGAACTACATAGTTTAAGGGAAAGAGGATAAAGGGTACACATAGATCTCCCTAGATAAGGGAAGTAAAATGAATAGTTATGAATCATCAGGGCCACAAGAACAAGAGGATTAAATGGGGAGGGAGATGAATGAAGGGGACAGGGGAGTGAATAAAAGAATATTATCAAAGATATAAAAACATAAAAACATACTGAGTAGAGGACTAATTCTTTTTTTTTTTTTTTTTTTTTTTTTTTTTTTTTTTTTTTTTTTTTTTTTTTTTTTGCAATAAGGAGTCCAGTCAGGAATAAATGTAAGGCTGAGATAGAAAAGTTATGGCAGGGCACATAATTGAAAGAGTAAGTGTAACTTAGTTGCTCCTTTTGAAAGACATGTATTAACTCACTTTAAGTTATGTCACAGACAAATGCTATAGATCTACTTCATGAGTGCTTCTTGATGGGCTTTCAGAATAGAAGGGCAAGTTCTCCATGACCTTTACATTCCATTTGTGGACACCCACTATAACCTTTTAACACTTCTATTCTAAACTGAGGAGGAGTTGAATATTGACAGTTAAATAAGATGACTGCTAATGTTCCTGAATTCATGGTTTCATTGACATGGTGACACTACAAAGTCTTCCAAATTCCTGTCTGAGGAAAGTGTTCATTATATCATATCACAAAGAGAGAGCTACATTTGATCCAGGGAGGTCTGCATTTGAAAGGAGATGAGAAGATACTGTTAGTTTTACAAATATAGTAGACTATTGCCTGTCTGAAATTACAAAGACAAAGAAGGTTTTAAAACAAAACTATCACAGGAAAGAACCATTAAGAAACCTAAGAAAACAAACAAGCAAAATTAACAAAAATTCCCAAGCCTGGCTCTTATTGTCTCTTGCTATGAGAACCTTTCAGGAAATCTTATGCCCATCAAACCATACTGAGTGTTTCACAGTCATTATTTGGAACATAATTACACTTAAGTATAATAGAAATTTAATTTTATGTGTTTAAAAGGCTTTAATGCATAAATGCGTGAGACACTGAAAAGCCGTCCGGTGATGGAGTTTTAATGAAAGCAATTAAGCTACTTTATGCTAGAAATGTTTACGAAAAATAGTTTTCACTGCTAAAGCTCTTTATTGACTATCAGAGGAGTGCTCAGAATAAATATCAATAGTGAGAAATGCCTATTACAAGCACATATTTGTTATTGCAAACAGAGGAAATTATGTTGGTCAGATTAGATATAGAGATTTAAAGCAATGAATTCCATTTTCTTCTACTAGCACATAAGCTGTCTGAGAACTACTATTGTAAGAATTGTTTTGTATTTTATTTTTACATAATGTTCAAAGGAATATGTGGTAGAAATAGAGGTAGATATAAATGTACCATCTTCTTTCATTTTATTGTATTAGATTTTGATGTAGATTAAATAAAATTTCATGCAAAATGGTTTTAGCCCTGTTAAATTATTGTAGCAATTGATTATTTCATGCAAACTCTTATAGTAGAATTTTATTGTGTCCTTTTTTCTATATTTCTGTCTTATTTTTTATTAATAAATATTTGGTTAAAAGATAAAAGTCATTATATAAGTTACTAGTAACCATATATTAAATAATAAATCTTCAAGACTGAAACTTAATTATTTAAGTTGTCAGCTTAATTTTAACTGCCAACATATTACATCACCATCTCAAGGCATTCTGTGAGTTGTTAGTAGGGAAATTATACTAGTTCAATTCAGGGCTAAAGGCAGTTCTAGTATCTAACAGCTGTGTGGGAGGTTTGGCCTAACAGGTTTCATTGGAGAGAAACAGAATACTTAGTCTAGGATATCACAAAGTGCCAGTGAGCCAGAATTCCTAGGGTTACAGTTATGAATAGCTCCACTCTTCAAAAATATAAGATCTTCATTTCTGTCCCAGTATTTGGGTGACAGAGCCATTAGGATCAAGAGTTCAAGGTTATCCTCAGTAGTTCAAGGTCATCCTGGGATATAATAGATTCTACCTCAAACAGCAATAATAATAATGATGATAATGCTAAATAAAAATAATCATAATAAAAACAGCAATAAAAGGAAAATACAGTGAAAATCTAATGTGACATATTTTAGGAAACTCATTATATAACAAAGAAAGTAAAAATTAAATATTTTTAAAATGCCTGTGACAACACTAATTTTATAAAGGAAGTATAGTAGGTGTAATCAATGAAATCAAGTAAGATTATATAAACTCTTTGGTAATTAGAATAATAATTTTAAAATGTATGTATTTTAAAGTCAATCACTTTTATATAATTCAGTAAAAGAATTACTTTATTTTAGCACATAAATTTAAGTGTAAAATTTTGTTAAAATAAAAATATAAAAGCCATAGTTATCAAGTAACTGATATTATATAGAAAATAAGAAAAATGTTACCAAGGAGTTGTATAAGAGATTTCTTTTACTTTCTGAAGATGTAGTAGGAGTATCAAGCTGGGAGTGCTACTGTATGCAGGGAATCCCAGCTCCTGGGAGGTAGAAACTGAAGGATCAAGAAGTTTATAGCATACTTAGCTACAGTATGAGTTTGAGGGCAGCCTGATTACATTAGACCCTATCTAAAAGCAACAAATGAAAGGACCAGCACATATTTTGTCATGTACCACAAGCACATTAAACTTCAGAGAAAAATGAACACTATTAAAATATTATCATTAGATATTTCCATTAGAATTATTAAGAAAATCTATGCATCAAAAGTTAGCCTAGGGCTCGCGAGATGACTCAAGAGGGAAAGGTACTTGACCCCAAAGTCTTACGATCTGAATACAATAGCAAGCACTCACATTGTAAAAGGAGGTACATGTTGTCCTCTTTCTTCTATACCTGTTCTGTGATGCATGCATGCACATGCACCCACATACATACACACAGAATAAATTAATACTTTAATAAGTTAACATAGACAAATATAAAGTGAAAAAGACTGCAAATATATCAGATGATGAATGAGGTGCTTATCAGTATCAAAATCACTAATCAGAAGAAAAACCACACTAGAATTATTAACAGCCCACAATAGGCCATTTACTAAAATAAATACAAATGGCAGAGGAACACAGGCATAAATATTCAAACTCACTGGCAATCAAAAACTGCAATTCAAACTTGAATGCAAACCAAATTTTTGCATATTGAATTTGAAAAGGATTTAAAAAAATCTAATTGGCTAGGTAGAAGGTGAAGAGAAATTAGTACTTTCAATCACAGCTGACAGACATGTGCACTGCCAGACTGGTTTTTGTTCAATTTAGAGATTCTTACCAGAAGATCTGACAGTGTTCACACAACTCTACCTAGGGAAATCCATTCTAAGGGACCATTCAGCAATATGTGTAACAATCTGATTTGATGGTAAATATATATGCCCACCAGGAAGGTGAAGTTCAATGATTTATGGTTACAGACACAAAACTACAAAACAAAATGTCAGTGGAAATTTAATATCAAATGAACAAACCAAGACTTAACAACATGACAAATATCTAATTCATTCATTACAATGAAAACTCTGTTTTCCACTTTCAGTTTTCAGAAAAATCAAGAATGTTGATAACTTTTACACCTCAAATTTACTAAAAACCAGTATAAACCAGACTAAAGAACTAAGTCAGGCAGATCCCTGACAGACACGTGAAAAGAACTCTCAGTAGATCAATATACTTTTTACTAAAACACTTAAGATAGCTCTTCTCCTCTCTGAGACACACTTGATGGGCTTTTCCTGCCAGGAGGAGCTGTTGGGGGGGGGGAGGTTATAATATGAATATCTCCAGTCTTCATTATATTTTTATTATATCGCAATTAGAAGCTGGTATTTGGGATTTAGAACTGGGAGTATAAGAAGGTAGATCAAGGCTATTCTTAGCTACACTGTGACTGCACGCTCAACTTTGGCTATCTTAAACATTAATAAAAATATTATTAATAACAGCAACATAAATACATAGAAAATTTAATACTATGACATATTTAAGGTATTCATTATATAATATAAAAATTAAATGTCTTTTCCAGATTAGTCTAAAGGCATATCTGAGAGAGTTGGTCTTGATTATTAATTGGTCAGGAGAACTGAGCCCACTGTATACAACACAATCTGTAGGAAGGTGGTTATGGACTGTTTAAGAAAGCTAGCTAATTTGTAAGTTATTTCAACAAATGGTGCTAGCACAATTGGCGGTTATCATGTAGAAGAATGAGAATTGATCCATTCTTATCTCCTTGTAAAAAGCTCAAGTCTAAGTGGATCAAAGACCTTCACATAAAACCAGCGACACTGAAATTGATAGAGGAGAAAGTGGGGGAAAGCCTTGAAGATATGGGCACAGGGAAAAAAATTCTAAGCAGAACAGCANTGGCTTGTGCTGTAAAATCAAGAATTGACAAATGGGACCTCATAAAATTGCAAATCTTCTGTAAGGCAAAAGACACTGTCAACAAGACAAAAGGGCCACCAACAGATTGGGAAAGGATTTTTACCAATCCTAAATCTGATAGAGGACTAATATACAATATATACAAAGAGCTCAGAAAGCTGGACCCAAGAAATTCAAATAATCCCATTAAAAAATGGGGTACAGAGCTAAACAAAGAATTCTCAACTGAAAAATACCAAATGGCTAAGAAACACCTGAAAAAATGTTCAACATCCTTAATCATCAGGGAAATGCAAATCAAAACCTGCTTGTGGACGTTGTACATCGTGGTGCGCACTAGGCTCCGCACCACGATGTACAACGTCCACAAGCAGTTAGCCCAGAAACTTAGAATACCCAAGATACATTTTGCAAAACACAAGAAAACCAAGAAGGAAGACCATCGTGTGGATACTTCATTCCTCCTTAGAATAGGGAACAAAATACCCATAAAAGGATATAGATACAGAGACAAAATTTAGAGCTAAGATGAAAGGATGGACTATCCAGAGACTACCCCATCTGGGGATCCATCCCATTATCAGCCACCAAACCCAGATACTATTGCACATGCCAGTAAGATTCTGATGAAGGGACCCTGATATAGTGGCCTCTTGTGAGGCTATGCCAGTGCCTGGCAAACACAGAAGTGGATGCTCACAGTCAGCTATTGGATGGAACACAGGGCCCACAGTGGAGGAGCTAGAGAAAGTACCCAAGGAGCTGAAGGGGTCTGCAACCCTTTAGATGGAACAACGATATGAACTAACCAGTACCCCCAGAGCTTGTGTCTCTAGCTGTATATGTAGCAGAAGATGGTCTAATTGGCCTTCATTGGGAAGAGAGGCCCCTTGGTCTTACAAAGTTTATTTGACCCAGCACAGGGGAATGCCAGGGCCAAGAAGTGGGAGTGAGTGGGTAGTGGAGCATGGGCCTGGGGGTGGGGGGGTAGAGGTAACTTTCAGGAAAGCATTTGAAATGTAAATAAAGAAAATATCTAATAAAAAATTAAAAATTAAAAAAGAAAAAAAAGAAAAAAGAAAGCTAGCTAATGCTGAGCATTGGTGGTGGTGCAGGCCTTTAATCCTAGCACTTGGGAGGCAGAGGCAGGCATATTTCTGAATTGGAGGCCAGCCTGGTCTATAGAGTGAGTTTCAGGACAGCCAGTTCTATACACAGAAACCCTGTCTCAAGAGAAAAAAGAAAAAAAAAAAGCTAGTTAATGTTGCCTGTCTGTGGGGTATGTTCTTCTCACTGAGCTGCCTTGTGTGACCTCAGTGGGCAAGGATGTGTCTAGCCTCACAGAGACTTGACGTGTCAGAGTAGGGGCTTACCCAGGGAGCCCCACCATCTCAGAGGAGAAGGTCAGGGGGAGCAGGGGAAGATTTTGGAAAGGTGTTTTAATAGGGGTGCAGTGAGTTTCACTCCCCACTTTTTCCTCTGCCACATTCTTTTTTTTTTTTTTTGCCATATAGCATTGCCTTGTCTCCTTAGGTAGTTCGTCTTGTAGACTGTGTGAACAGCCCCCTCTCACACTGTGTTTATGATCCAGAAACCCTCAGTTTAGATATTAAATTCAAGTCCTTCCCTCTGGTCAAGATGACCAGCCCTTATGCATACCTGCCTCTTGGCTACCAACTTTTAACTCCCCAACATAGACTTTTGAGAGTCTGGTTTCCAGAGTTGAAATTCTAGAAATGAAATAAACCACTTTATAAATCTACAATTATAAAGTTATAAAATGTATAAATAGAAATTGTGTAACATAGAGTTTGTATGATTTTGTAGTAGGAAGCATATATTTGAGAACATCCACTGGACTGTTTTTAATTATATCAGACATAGGCATTTCTGTCCAACCAGTTTTAACCCAGATACAACTAATGAAAGGTGGCAGATGAATAATATCAGTAACATTTTTTTAAAAGAAAGTACTTCTTAATTCCAATAAGATAAAGCAAAGTAAAAGGAGGAGAAGAAGGAGGAAGAGACCAAGGAGAACTCACCAATAAATACAGGTAAAGACTGAGACAAGAAAGTATAGAATAGAAAACATGGCCTACAAGCATTTAAAAAATACATATATTCATAGTAAAAAATAAAAATAAAAAATTAAACACTAGCAGATTTTTTTCTAAAATGTAAGAAAATACAGTAATGTGAAGTTACTTGTATTATATCAACCATATAGGTTATGAGAGCGAGTTACCAGTCCTTCTTCTTATCCTTACTTTAGACTCTACAGGTTGAGGAGTTCTTGTAGATATCAACACTCTTTTCCTAGTTGCTTACAAATCCTTGGCACACACTTCAAACTAAACAGCCTGACAAAACAGTCCACTGAGCTGTAACTGAGAAGCAGGTGAGTAGAAATCTTCAAGCCTTTCAAACGTAAAGCTGTCATTGATCCCTGGACTGTATTCCTATCCACGATAATAACATGCATGTGTCAGCGCATAACATATCACCAACTGAGGAAGCTCACTTAAGACCTGTAGAGCACAGATATTATTCAGAGCGTTTACTGCCTCAGACTCTTCCCAGACCTCAACACAGATGAAATTACAGATGGGCAGCAATACACCTAGAAAAATTGTTTATAACAAGCAACATTTACCAGAGCTGTGTTTTCAAATAGGAGAAATTGCAGAGTGATGATGATACAGGACCAGAATATTAACCCAACTAACATGCACATCTAAAGTACTTCAGCAAGTTACGTACTTTAAAAACTATGACACAAAAATAGTATACTTGAATATATAAACATAGGTACTTACACATTTACATACCTATAAATGCCCACATGCATATATACACAGACATGTGCATGGATTATTTTCCAGAGAAACCCAAAGCCTGTTCTGTTGTTACTTCTGAAAGAGTATAGAAACAAAAAGAGTCACTCTGGCCTCTTGCCTTCACCAGATCCAGAAAATGAAGGCACTTAAGAGTTCATAGTAAAATGTGTGCCTAAAGGAAACATTGCTATGTTGAGGCCAATCTATGGCCTTCACATCTGAACTCCTTAACGGTTTGGCTATATGACCTTAGGATCTTAATATGGTTTCTTCAGTTATGAATGTGATTTGGATTTAGTTCTCTTTTGCCGTAAATTTGAAACTGTTTGTTTTTACAGATTCCACTACTTATTAGTGTGGTTTAAGATTTCTGCTTCCTGAGTCTTTGTTAAGATTAAGAATAGTTAGAGGTATAATTCTAATTAACCTGTGCATTGGCCATTTAAGAAGTATACCTGTAAATAAGTATGTTGTACTTTATTTAGAAAATATTTCTGTGAATAAATGTAGACTATTATAGAAACCTTACGTCATTCTTTAAACTGAAAACAGATTTAAATATTCCCAAGAAGAAAATTAAGACAGCTTGATAGTCATGATCTTATGTTGTCAATCAGGATTTCTATCCTAGAATGATGTTTTTCAAAACTATCTAGATTGTACTGTTAATTGGTAACCTCCCTTCAGAACCAGAACCATGGCTGTTCTAAGCCTTTTTCAACCACAGTTTTGATCCTTCAAGAAGAATTTCCAATCAAACCCATGCAAAGTAACACTGATGAGTACTTATTTTTCAAACTAATGTTTTTAGTAGTTTATTTTTCTTGTTGACTATAATTTCTAGTTTCCTTGTATGGTTTGATAATTTGTCTCTGGATATTCTGAAGAAGTACAACTCCTAATACAATAACCTAGCAGTATCTTGGATATTCTTCAACTTCATTCACAGAGCAGCTAGGATTATACCAGGGAATGAATTCCATATAAGCCCCACTTAAGAGTCTTCCATACCTCTTACCTGGCTTTGAGACTGTGACATCCACCACTTGCCCTGCCTACTTCTATGATGGTATTAGAATGGACAAACTTGGTCATATCTCATTCCAGTGGTCATGTTCAGTCCAAGAAAAGCAAGAGATGATTAATCAGTGGAATCTTCATAAAAAATTGGGCAGACAACAGGAAAACCATTAAAATAAATAAAATAAATATAAAGTCACACTGAGTATGATGTATGTAGTCTCAATCTTTCAGAGATTGAGTTAGGACAACCATAAGTCTGAAACCAGCTTAAGCTATAAAATATGGACTATTTCAAAGATAGCAGCAAAAATCAAGTCTTTGGTAGCAGAACTTTAGAAAAAAGCAAAAGGCAAGAAGTTACAGGGCAGTGGCTTCTATGCACAGTTACATAACATCAAATCTTGTCTACTAGAATTCATTTGCAGCATTCCATATTTATGAAACTATCTATGAAACAGGAAAGATGGCTCCCTCCAGAATTTATTTAATTTGATGTCTTCTGACTTTGAATTCTTCTTGCATTCTGCTTGATACCCATCTCTATGTACTTGGATGCTTCTCTAATTACTGCATGTTCCCTTCTTGTGCACTAACTTAACACTTAGTCAAGGAATGTACAAAGCTAGAATGGCTGCCATCTTAATTCTTTTAAGATTGTCAGTTGCTTATTCACAGAGATGCTTGAAACAAGCCTGCTCTGTTTGCTTAAAACAAACAAATCTTCAAGAACCCTAGAAATACATGACTGACAAAGAATGACAATTACTCTGAAACATGCAACATTTACTAGCAATACCTATGAAGTTAGAAGTAAACATTTTTACCACTGACTCATTGTGTTACAATGATCATTAGCTTAATCATTGCAATTTAATTGCATTATTCTGACAAATGACTCCCTCAAAGAGCATTTTCATTAGTTACACAGATCTGTAGTTAATGAGGAATAAGAGATAAGTTTAATATGTTCTCTGCATTTCATGGCCCATGTATATTTACCCAAGTGTACAAGTTAATTTTAGGTATTCAAGTGTATAAGACATATACTGGGAAATTTGTGAGAAACAAGCTGCGCCTATATGTTAAAATCAAAGCTGAGGTTCAGTATGCGAGCAGTAGGAAGTCCTCTAGTCTGTGTTCACAAGTATATGGAATAAAGCCAAGGAAGGATGAGACTTGTCTACAATATATGTTTTTGTGTGTTTGTTTTGCAGGCAAGGCTCAGGGTAAGCCAAGACAGGGTATTGACTAAAAACAGTGAAGTTTCAACTTTTATCCATAGGTTATGTGAAGTTATCTCATCTATTTTCTTTCTTGAAGCACCATTTCTCAACTCACTAACTCTTAGATTTATGGAAAAGCATCACTCAAAATTGAATGTAAAAGAGGCTGAGAGTTCATGTATCAACCCAAGTCTTCAACCATCTACTGGCACTTAGATTAACTTATAGATCCAGTGCATTCTCCAATGCAATTTTGGCACTCCCACTCTGATACAGAGGCACACAGAGAAACACTATTTGCTGAATCAGGAATATAACTAAGCTATCAATATCTCTGCTTGACAAAATCTATATCCTCATACTTGTATTCTGCTGCAGACATTAACATTCTCTGCAGAGAATTGAAATCTGTTGCACACATAGAGTAAAGCAAATTAAATATAAACCAGTAATATGCAGCTTCAGACTCAAGACACATGGTGCATAAATCCAAATATTAGATATTTCACTGGGCAGTGAAGAAGTGCTATCTCTTGGCTCTTCCTTGATGTATAAGAAGTTGATTAACATTTAAATTTATAAGATAACTGGTTACTACTGATTTTGCACAATTCCTTAAAGAATATGTCATAGTCAAGACAAAAGTCTGCCATGGCCTTAACTCAGAAAAGTAATTTGTGAATTATGAGGATGCAAGAATTGTGGGGAAAACAGCAAGTACATTTGAAATGTCAACACTGTCCTTATAATGATTTGCTCATTTCAGTGAGCACTTACATCATATTAACCTCCAAATAATACACATTGTACACAATGGAAGTTGGCATTCTGATGATATATTATAAAACAAATTAATAATTATTAGAGTATGTAGTAACCTTCTAGAGATCTCTAAGAATAGGAATGTAAGAATAGTTAGCCAAAAGCTATGAACTCAATGTAATAGGTACTTCTCTTGCTATTCTGAATAGTACTGGTAATGACAGACTTACCAAATAGAGATTCAGAATATAGCACCCTTCCACTTTCCGTTTACAATTAGGAAAAGTTATTTAAAATGCCTAGCACATAATATATGTATAAAGTGAAGGCAAAAGTTTTTGAGGATTTGGAGGAGATCGCTCAACTTGAAGTCAGTTTAAGGGAAAAGTAAGGGGCCAGAAATGATGTTCAGTTGGTAAATACTTGTCTAGCACAAGCCCCCAGGATCAAACTGCAGTGCTGTATAAACCAGGAGCAGGGTGGATATCTGTAATACTGGCACTTTGATTTGGAGTCAGGAGCATCAGAAATTAATGTCATACTCAGTGGGCAACACAGGAATGTTGAGGTTAGCCTGGGCTAAAGATCCTGTCTCAAAATAAACAGAAAAATAAAAATTAATTGAGGTAACAATTCCATAAAAATAAACAAAAATAATAACAACCACCCATGATATTGGAAGGACATGTGGTGGGTTATGGGAAGGAAGCATGGGATGGCTAAGCAATAGATAGGATTGTATCTCATTTAGTGCATTATGAAATTCTCAAAAGTAGAAAATTTAAAAAAACGGAAAAAATAGAGAATTAAGTTTTTATTTATATTAAGATGCAATAATGGTTTCTATTATAAGACAGATACGATAAACTTGGTTTAAAATCTTACATAAAAATGAGTAAAAATTTTAGCCTAACATGTATATATTAGAAGAAACTGAAGGTATATTTGAGAAAGCCTGTGAATGTGTCCTTTCTTTGTCACTGTCAATCCAAGCATCTCCCCATATGCCTTGTTTTTCCCATTTTCCTTCATGAGACAAAAGGTTCTTTTGTTTTCCTCTATTCCAGTCACGGGCTCATTTGAACTCTGGATCCTTCTACCTCAGCTGGAATAAGATACATGCTACCATCCTTGGCTGCTGTTTTATTGTACAATTTCACATTTATATAAAATATATTTTTACTTGACGTAGGGATTGTGAATTCCTAATCCTTTCTTTGGCCCATTCCATCTCTGGTTGAACCCCATTTTTAGTTTTATTTTTAATTAAACTACTACATCATTTCCCCTTCCCTCCTCTCTCCTCAGATCCTCCAAGTCTCTTCTCAGATTGATAGCCTTTTTTTCCTTTACTTTTGTTACATCTATCTATCTATCAATACATCCATCCACCCATCCATCTATTTAGTCCCTACTTGTCTGTCAATCCCTACTTATGACATCAATGAATAAATACATAAATAATTGGCTAAGGCTATGAGGTGCTTTTTGTACAATATATGAATGACCACTTGGTATTGGATAACAAAGTATAGGCTTACCCCTGGTGAAGACTAAGTCATCCATTCTTAACAGCCATTAATTACATGTAGCAGCTGTTCTTCTAAGGTTAGAATCCAGTGTGACTTCTCCCACCCACATTGCCAAATCAGCTTGTGTTGAAACTGTTCAGGTCTTGTTTACGCAGCCATATTCTTAATATTTTATGGGTCCAACACTCCTGTCATGCCTAGAAGACACACTCTGATAGCTGGTTTCCCAGTCTTCTGCCTCTCAAGTCTTTATTTATGGCTTTGAGTGAAATGTTTCAGCAAAGGTTTTGCTGTTTGAGTCCATCACAGAGGCTGAGAAATTGTTTTGAGACTGTTTGAACTTTGAAGAAATGACTTTCTGGAAGATCTGCACTTGGTGCTTGCGGCTGCACTAATCTTGGTCCTAAGTCACTCCTGGCAAACATGGAGGTTTTTTTTTTTTTTTTTTTTTTTTTTTATTTTTCTAATCATGGGAAAAATAAACTGAGATTTGTGTGT
>NC_034597.1:30982226-31023724 GCF_900095145.1 Mus pahari
TGTTTGAGTCCATCACAGAGGCTGAGAAATTGTTTTGAGACTGTTTGAACTTTGAAGAAATGACTTTCTGGAAGATCTGCACTTGGTGCTTGCGGTTGCGGAATTCTTGGTCCTAAGTCACTCTTGTTATAACCTGAGGTTTTTTTTTTTTTTTTTTTTATTTTTATTGTTGCTAATCATGGGAAAAATAAACTGAGATTTGTGTGTGTTGAGATTTGTGTGTTGTCTGCTCTCATGAGCAGCAAATGGCAAGATAGCTTTGGTTTCTGGGGCCCTTTCTATCCCCAATTAACTTGTGTGATATTTGAATGAAGTAAGTGAAGTGGTCTAGCTTGCTGTCAATCTTCCCCTAGAGGTTGCATCCCTTTACTCCTTAGGAAAGTGAATGCTTAGCATCTGGTTGAGCTTCTCTCTCTACTGCAGCACCTACAACCAACACCAATCAATATTTATGTCCCCTCTTTCTCATGTTCCCTGACCCTTAGGTGTAACTGTTGTGTTGTGTAAAGTGTCAGTTATGGATGTATTCACGATCAGTTATACTCTGCACTTTGACCACTGGTTCCTTATTCTGGTGTCCATCCTTTCTTGCAAAAAAAGCTTGTTTGATGGTGGAGAAGAGCTGCATTTATTAGTGAATAAGGAACAGGCATTTAGATTTGGAATTACACTGGTTACAGAAAATTGGTGACACTCGTTCTCCTCTAAGATTCATGACCTCCCTAGTCCCAGGAAGTTGGCTAGGTTTGCAATAGTAGCAGGTAAAATTTCTTTCCTGTTAAGTGGATCTGAAGTACATTGAGACATCTCTTACTTATCACCAAAGATTAAGTGCTACCAGCACACTGGTGGAGGTACTTTGCCATACTCGCCATGGTTTTGTATTATAGCCAAGTAGGACAATTGTTTTCCTTCCCTGTTAGCTTTCACGTCAACTTCATTACTATAAAAACAATTCCACAGGGAGGAGTCTTATTTTATTATTAGATATTTTCTTTATTTCAAATGTTATCCCCTTTCCTAGTTTGCACTCCAAAAATCCCCTATCCCTCCTCCCCCCTGCTCCCCAACCCTCTCACTCCCATTCTTGGTCCTGGCATTCCCCTATACTGGGGCATAGAACCTTCACAGGACCTAGGGCCTTTCCTCCCACTAATGACTGACTAGGCCATCCTCTGCTACATATACAGCTAGAGCTACAAGTTCCACCATGTTGAACATTTCTGTAGGTACTTCTCAGCTATTCAGTATTCCTCAGTTGAGAATTCTTTGTTTAGCTTTTTACCCCAATTTGTAATAGGGTTGTTTGATTTTTCTAGAGTCCAACTTTTGAGTTCTTTATATATATTGGATATTAGCCTCCTATCTGATTTAGGATTGGTAAAGATCTTTTCCCAATCTCTTGGTTGCCTTTTGGTCTTATTGACAATGCCCTTTTCCTTACAGATGCTTTGCAATTTTATGAGGTCCCATTGTCAATTCTTTATCTTAGAGCACAAGCAATTGCTGTTCTGTTCAGAAGCTATTACTCTGTGCCCATATATTTGAGGCTCTTCCCCACTTTCTCCTCTATAAGTTTCAGTGTCTCTGGTTTTATGTGGAGTTCTTTGATCCACTTAGACTTGAGCTTTGTACAAGGACATAAGAATGGATCAATTCACATTCTTCTACATGATAAACACCAATTGAGCCAGCACTACATGTTGAAGATGCTGTCTTCTTTCCACTGGATGGTTTTGGCTCCTTTGTCAAAGATCAAGTGACCATAGGTGTGTGGGATCATTTCTGGGTCTTCAATTCTATTTCATTGATCTACCTATCTGTCACTGTACCAGTTATCATAATTGCTCTATAGTACAGCCTGAGGTCAGGGATGGTGATTCTACCAGAGGTTCTTTTATTGTTGAGAATAGTTTTTGCTATCCTAGGATTTTTGTCATTCCAGATGAATTTGCAAATTGCCCTTTCTAACTCAGTGAAGAATTAAGTTGGAATTTTGATGGGGATTACATTGAATTTGTAGATTGCTATTGGCAAGATAGCCATTTTTACTATATTAATCCTGCCAATCCATGAGCATGGGAGAACTTTCCATCTTCTGAAATCTTCTTCAATTTCTTTCTTCAGAGTCTTGAAGTTCTTTTCATCCAGATCTTTCACTTCCATAGTTAGAGTCACACCAAGGTATTTTATATTATTTTTGACTATTGTCTAGGGTGCTGTTTCCCTAATTTCTTTCTCAGCCTGTTTATCCTTTGTGTAGAGAAAGGCCACTGATTTGTTTCAGTTAATTTTATATCCAGCTATTGAATTGAAGTTGTTTATCAGGTTTAGGAGTTCTCTGGTGGAATTTTTAAGGTCACTAAAGTATACAATAATTTCATCTGCAAATAGTGATATTTTGACTTTTTCCTTTCTAATTTGTATCCCCTTGATGTCCTTTTATTGTCTAATTGCTATGATTAGAACTTCAAGTAGTATATTGAATAGGTAGGGAGAGTGGGCAGCCTTGTCTATTCCCTGCTTTTAGTGGGATTCCTTCCAGTTTCTCACTATTTATTTTGATGTTGACTACCGGATTGATGTAAATTGCTTTTATTATGTTTAGGTATGGGCCTTGAACTCCTGATCTTTCCAAGATTTTTATCATGAAGGGGTGTTGGATTTCGTCGATTGTTTTCTCAGCATCTAGTGAAATAATCATATGGTTTTTGTCTTTGAGTTTGTTTATATAGTGGATTACATTGATGGATTTCCATATGTTGAATCAACCTTGCTTCAGTGGGAAGAAGCCTACTTGATTTTGATGGATGATCGTTTTGATGTGTTCTTAGATTCAGTTAGTGAGAATTTTATTGAGTAATTTTGCATCAATATTCATAAGGGAAATTTTTCTGAAATTCTCTTTCTCTTTCTTAGTTGGGTCTTTGTGTAGGTTACATATCAGAGTAATTGTGGCTTCATAGAATAAATTGGGTAGAGTACCTTCTGGTTCTATTTTGTGGAATGGTTGGAAGAGTATTGGAAATAGGTCTTCTTTGAAGGTCTGATAGAACTCTGCAGTAAACCCATCTGATCCTAGTCTTTTTTTTGGTTGGGAGACTATTAATGACTATTTCTGTTTCTTTAGAAGATATGGGACTGTTTAGATCACTAATCTGATCCTGATTTAACTTTGGTACCTCGTATCTGTCTAGAAAATTGTGCATTTCATCCAGGTTTTCCAGTTTTGGTGAGTATAGGCTTTTGTAGTAGGATCTGATGATTTTTTTATTTCCTCAGATTCTGTTGTTATGTCTCCCTTTCCATTTCTGATTTTGTTAATTAGGATGCTGTCCCTGTACCCTCTAGTTAGTCTGGCTAAGGATTTATCTATTTTGTTGATTTTCTCAAAGAACCACCTCCTGGTTTGGTTGATTCTTTGTATAATTCTTTTTGTTTTCACTTGGTTGATTTCACCCCTAAGTTTGATTATATTCTGCCCTCTACTCCTCTTTGGTGAATTTTCTTCCTTTTGTTCTAGAGCTTTTAGGTGTGCTGTCAAGCTGTTAGTGCATGCACTCTCCAGTTTCTGGTAAAATTGGGGTTTAGTGAGATACTCTGCCACAATGTATAATGTAGAGAGCAATAGAGGAAGCAACTGAATGCAACCAAGGCCTCAATGCATTGATGCACACACATACATGCATACAAACCTACCCATACACACATGTGCTCATGTATCATCCCACACATGTATCCATAGAAATCCATGCTCAACCAAATAAATAAACAATAAAAATAGACATTATCTTAAAGAACTCTGACCCAGTAAAGAATAAGTTGGAAACAAAACTTTCTCTTCCCTCAGTCTTTCAGAAATTGTATTTCCATGGTAAATTACATTGAACCTATTAGGTGAAATGACACAAACTGTCCTGAATTTTCAGTATATAAATTAGCAAACTTCATGTCCCTCTAATGTCATTAGAGTTGCTTTTAAATTTTTTTCAATGACAATCTGTGCCCACAATATACACCACAGTCCCCTAGGAAGAGCTAACAAGATTACAAAGTCCCAAGACTTCCTTACACTAAATGAAATCACGTTTACAAAGGAGGTAGTAGCTACTTCTAATTTTAACAAACTTCCCTAGAAGCATGAATATGAAGTTGATATTAGAATCTGTTGACTTATTGTTCCTCCTCTTTGCATTACACACAAAAGATGGCTTGATCTGTATTCTTTGGTGCATATTTTCTACTACCAGTTTTCTGACTGGTTGCTATGAGGCAACAGAGTTTCCATGGGAATGAGAAAACTAGTTCATATAGCAATGCTCTGATATGGTCTCAGTGAAATCTGGATACTTGTGTTTACCTTGAAAGTCAAGATAAGTACCATCTTTTCAACCAGTTACACTGTTTAATGGTTGTCTTGAAGTGATGGCTTTGTGCCCTGTGTAAAGATTATCTTTGTATTATTCAAATGCTTATTTCTATACTGGCAGAGAGTTGAGTACAATCAGATGTCAGTATAGTTGTTTATATGAAGCATCACCTGTATCAATGCTTTGTAAATATTCTTCTCCACCACCTTTTGAGGGGTCAATAAAGATATGACCAACTAATTACCTGATCAAAAGAGAAGGTGGGACTTTTGATTCTAGTCAGAGGGTCCCAGGAAGACCAGAGAGTGAGAGAGAGACAGAGAAACAGAGAGAGACAGAGACAGAAGAGGGAAGGAGGAAGAGTAGATGGATGATGAGAAGGTAGAGAAGGAGTAGGAAGAGGAGAGGAGGCCATGAGTCAGAGGAACCAAGAGGAGTTGTGATGAGCAGGTGGCCAAGGGATTTGCCGGGAGGACATGCACTGAGCAAAGCAAAAAAGGGTAAGACACAAACTGCAAGTAGCAAGGGGCCTGTACTGGGAAGTAAAGAGTTTAGAGGGTTAGAACAGTTCAGAACCCACCCTGCTCGAGCTTGTTAGCAAAAACACCAGGCCTCTGTGTTTATCTGGTGCACTGGCCCTGCTGGATGCAAGGTCGAACAGTCCTCTGAGGGGAGAGTGAGGATGACTGTAGGAAAGACAGAAAAGAAGACTCCGAGTCAAAGGTCAGAGGTCAGGAGAGCTGTCCAGTGAGCATTGCTACAGCTCTGAGTTCAATTCTCCTAGGCTTTATATACTTTACAACATTGTGGGAAACAAAGTTACAAGCCAGCAGAGACAATGGCTGACGTACCTTTGATATCTGTACCCATTTGGAGGCCTTTCTATTCCTCTCTGTCCTTCTAAGATTAACAAAACATTCAGTCCCTCACCTTGAGCTTCAAATATATCTCCACTTATGGTTTCTTGTGACAGCAGGGCAGGAAATCTGCCAGTAGAACCTGGCGTGACGTGACTCTGCCTGAGCAGCAGGCTTTCAGAGAAGCAGGTAAAATGACTCTCCACAATCTGGGAGCTGGAAGGAGCTTAAAAAAACAAAAAGTGTAGAAATGCTCTGCAGTTATTTGGTAGCAACATGGGCATATCAACCCCCCTGAAAATTTCACTGCAAGTGGTCTTTCATTTCACACCTTCTATTTTCTTTGTTCTGTGATCATGGCTTCCATAACCCAGATTATTTTTAATTAAACATTTTCAATATTTTAAAGTATTATAATTTAAAATATATTAAAATATGTGACTAACTTTATATGTGTGTATAAGATGTATGTGAATACACATGTCCTGTAATTATGAAATAACTGAACATGGGATATGGAAGAATATTAATAAGAACCAATTTTTCTCATCATTATATATCAGTGGAAATTTCAAATTAAAAGTACATTAGATATTAATGCATGCCTATTAAATGACCAAATGCAAAAATGGAACAATAGAGCTCATACACTGCTATAGAAATGTCAAATGGCTCAATCATTTTGGAAATTTATTTGACAAATAATTCAGCTTATTTCAAAGATGAATGTTGTAATTTCATATACTACAATATCATATTACTTGATATCTATCCAAACATATTGAAGACATGTCCTCACAAATTCCTTTAAATAAAGGTTAATATACCCTTACTAATAACTAATAAAAAATTCCTTAGAATTTTTGGGTATATGAATGGATAAGGCATTTAGCATGTGAATTGATAAGGTACTTTAAACACATTCATAAGCAGTCAAAAAAGTCTTAGAGAACTACCTATGGATACTACTGAAAGAAGGTAGCCAGACTCAAAGGTGTGCACAGTACTTAACTGCAACTATATAATGGCCATAACAATTAATGGAAAGAGAAGTCATGGGTTCTAAGGACAGCCACGTTGGGGATATGGGAGGCTTGGAAAGGGGAAATGGAAGAGAGAATTTTTATAATTATAATCTCAAAAAATAAAATAATATTTAATTTTACAAGATAAAAACTAAAGGTAAAACAGTAAAAGTAGGATATTGGGGGGTCATTTTTAAAAACATCAGTTTTGTGCATTTGTGTGTATAAGAAGGAAGAAGACCTTACATACTCTATGGCATGCATACTTTCATTAGGTGATAGAAATAATTTTTCAAATAATGGAAGTAACTTTCCTAGCTCTTGAATGCTATTTTTACTGATACTGAAAATAGATGAAGACAAGTGATTAACAACACCCTGATCACTTTAATGCTAGAAACAGATGTTCATATTTAAGGCATCGAATCCAAGTAGTTATCATTGAGCTGCTGCTTATGAGGGGTATTGTGGTCCTCTTTCTCTTAGGATGGATATTGTGATGCAGATGATAGTGATTGTCTGAAAATATCCCCATCACTAACAATACTCTTTTTGCTCTCTGATATTTGAATGGAGATTGCATTCAACAAGCTCAATTATGTCTTCTCTTGCCTGGTGGGGTGCATTTAATCATAATTGCTGAAAGAAAATACACAGAAGCATCTTCCAGCTCAAGTTTTCTGTCACCACTGAAGCCAAAGAATGATAGTCTATGTGTTGTGTTTAACAGGTCATTACTGAAAAGGGAGATTGGAGAGAAGTTTATTAGATAGGTTGGTGGTGAGCCTCATGAAACAAAAGCTAGGAAATTATCTGAAAATTCTGGGTCTCGTCCAGTTTGGTTGTTATTTGGTTTTTGTTATTTTTTTAAAAGCAAACTCTCAGATCCCTAATATTCACTTTTGTAAACTGGCTTACTTTTAGAATGTAACAAAGCTATATACTGTGTCAAACTAGCCCTTTACAAATAGTCTATTTCCTTCCATTACTGAGTATATCAGATTTGCATTGGTAATTAAAAAAGGCCTTCAGAGATTGACAGACTCTATTATGGTAATTTAATCATGGATTTAAATAAAGATGGAACAGTGGTATCAAGGATTAATATCAACATATTTTCTATGTTAATTGTTTACCTGAAATATAATTGTTAAAACTTCACATGCCTTTATAAGCATAATAAATGTATTTAGTTATTTTCTTTCTTGCAGAGTATTTACTGTGTGTCAAACTTTTCTGTGGTGAGCTACGCAAAGGATTGGTCTGATTTGAATGTTTTGTGTAACAGCTCAATTATAATTTTCAGGTGGTGCTTTTAAAACTTTTGTGAATAAAATAATAAAAAACTGTAAAACTTCTGGGGTTACTAAAACATTGTGAAAGAAGAAGGGCATGAAAAAGGAGAAACCAAAAGGAAAATATAATGGAGGAAAAGCCAGTGGGCTTATGGTTGGGCTGGACTCCTAGGAGACAGGAAATGATAAACTTCAAAGGAGAGAAACTGTCATATTACTATTTAATTTTATATTTCAATACAGGATGCTTAATATAGTAATTAGGCATTCAAGATTGTCCTCAAATACTCTTCTTCCCCCTTTGCTTCTAATGACAACTGATTGCTTCTCATCAAAATGAGAAGACTTTGTTTATGAGGAATTCCAACACTGTCCTTACATACTTGCAGAAATTTTTCACACGTTATTAATTTTTCACCTTTGGATTTTATTTTAACAAATTTATTTGTATGAATATGTATGGTTCAACTATTAGCCAGCTCTGAATTTTGGGGTGTTTATCCCTTTGTATTGTTAGACATTATGTTTGCTGGATTAATACAAAAATATTTCCAATTTAACAGTGTTCTTATCAAAAAATTAATAGCTGTTTTACCTTCTCTCCCACCCATTTAAAAAACACTTTTTATCATAAAATGAAAGTATTATAACTATATTCTAACTTTGGCAGTTATATAAAGTATCCCTCATGTCATTTTTACATATAACACAGCTGGATACTTTTACACTTCCACCATTAATCTATCATTTCACAGTTTTAATAACCCATATAATTTGTGAACACATGTTTCTCATTCATAGTAAAAAAAAGTCTTTGTTTCTTATTTATTAGGTCTAGAAACAGAATTCACTTGGTTATATAAACAGCAAGGGTATCAAAAGCTAAGAAGTCTTTACTCAGGTTATTGTCATAAATAGAATTATCCTTAACGACAAACATGAAAAGAAAAGAAAAAAAGCAATACTGGAAAGTTAGAGGTAAGTAGATGAGGAAGTGATTCACCATTAGCACAGACATAATAAAATAAGATGGATGTGGGTAACTTCTCAGATTATAGAGGGCCAGCTGCTCCTTTGCAATGACTCGGTGATTTCTATTTAAGAACATACATGAAAAAATAATAATTACATAATAAAAATCCATGAATTTGAGGGGTAGTGTATGGAGGCACTGGAAGAACAGACAAGTGAGGCTGAGGTTGGGGTAAAGATGTCAATGCAGTACTAAGTTATAAAATTCTCCCAAAAAATAGGTGCGAGGGAAAACTTTTCTTTCTCACTATTTCTATTTGTCCAGAATATGAATAAAATCCAATATTTGTGATACCATTTGAATCAAACGTGAATGATGACTTTGGTAATCATGTCTTCTGGTGACAAATATGGAGGTTAACTCCAAACAGTCAATTCTAATATTTTCAGAAACAGATTTCATGGAAGTTTTTTTTTTTTTCTCCCTCTGATAACAGCTTGAAAAAGTGATCTGGAAAATTTAAAATCTTTAGACAACAGAGAAACTTTCCCTGTTGCTTGGGTCCAAGATTGTCCGTCCCTGGAATCATCTAAGTATGCCAGTGAAACACTCGAGTGAGGACAAGCATATTTGAAAGGCAGCCTTATTAGCATGCAAATCGTAAGAGGAACAACCATCATAGATGTGTTTGTTTGTTTCTCACGACACTGAAATTATGTCTGAAAAAAAATACAGCCAAGTAACTAATTGTGGCTGAAATTGGGCAATTACTCCTAAAATTAACCAAATGCAGGTGTAATTATTATTTTAAAAATACTAATTCCTCATGGTAATTTACAAAGGAGTATCTGCATTTAATAGAAAAACTCCATCTGGTTGACATATAACAAAAGGAACTTGAATTTAAAAGTACAAATGAAATTATTGGCACACACACACAGAGGGAGGGAGGGAAGAGGGTAAGGAAGGAGAGAAACAGACAGACAGACAGACAGACAGACAGACAGACAGACACATATACAAAGAAAGAGATGGCCTTTCCTTCAATTTCTGCTCCAACCTTAGTATCTCTTCCCAGTGAGTGTCCCACCTGGGGAATCTATCCCATATACAGTTCCCAAACCCAGACACTATTGTGGATGCCAACAAGTGCTTTCAGACAGGAGCCTGACATAGCTGTCTCCTGAGAGGCTCTACCAGTTTCTGGCAATTACAGAAGTGGATGCTCATAGCCATCTATTGGACTGAGCAGAGGGTCCCCAGAGAAGGAGCTAGAGAAAGAACCCAAGGAGCTGAAGGAGTTTGCAGCCCCACAGAACAACAATACGAACAAACTAGAACCCCTAGAGTTTCCAGGGATTAAACCACCAACCAAAGAGTGAACGTGGAGGGATTCAAGGCTCCAGCCACATATGAAGCAGAGGATGGCCTTGTGGGACATCAATGAGAGGATATGCCCTTGGTCTGTGATGCTCTATGCCTCAGTATAGGAGAATGCTAGGACAGAGAAGCAGGAGTGGGTGGGTTAGTGAGCCAGGGAAGGGAGGATGGGATGGAGGGTGGGTTTGGAGGGGAAATGAGGAAAGCAGATAAAATTGAAATGTAAATAAAGATAATATCTAATAAAAATTTTTAAAAAGAAAGACATAAATAAATAAACAGGCAAAGAGAAACAGAGAAAAAGAGAGATGGAAAGACAGAAATAGGTAAAGAGACAGACAAAACAGACAGACAGACAGACAGACAGACAGACAGACAGACAGACAGACAGAAGATAAGCAGTGATATTATTATAACACTAAATTGTTGTTAATAAGCCAATGGAAATCATCCAGTAAGGATATACTAAGTACCTAAAGTTGATAAGTTATTAGCTTAGGAGAGTGGATTTCTGAGACCAAACACATCTACTAAAATACCTTTATAATAGCCTTTCAGTTGAAACTTGCTACTCTAGTATCTCACAAGTTTGTTTCTTGTTGTTGTTTTTAAGGACTTCTCAGTCTCTGTTAGCTCTTACCTTGTAACTGAAATAATTTCCAATCAATGTTCCTTGTCTGTGTGGCTTGCACTCACTCTACATCATGGTCTTTGATAATTACTCATCAGTTCCAATAGCTTTCATGCCCAGTGTGTTCCAATAGGATCAGGCCACATTTACAAAGGCACTAAACCCTTTGGATCATTAGGTTCTCAGGCTGGTACTTGTTGACACCTTCTGCTATTACATCATATGCATTTCCTATTCTACCAAACAACCTGTGCCTGTTGGAAATTTCTCCCTTGTTCTTTACAGCCTTTTCCCACCTCATTCCTCACTCACAATTGAGAGATACTTTCCCTAGAATTGGGCCAAGGTTATTGTCTTAGTCAGGGTTTCTATTCCTGCACAAACATCATGACCAAGAAGCAAGTTGAGGAGGAAAGGGTTTATTCAGCTTACACTTCCATACTGCTGTTCATCACCAAGGAAGTCAGGACTGGAACTCAAGCAGGTCAGAAAGCAGGAGCTGATGCAGAGGCCATGGAGGGATGTTCTTTACTGGCTTGCTTCCACTGACTTGCTCAGTCCACTCTCTTATAGAACCCAAGACTACCAGCCCAGAGATGGCACCACCCACAAGGGGACCTCCCCCCTTGATCACTAATTGAGAAAATGCCTTACAGCTGGATCTCATGGAGGCACTTCCCCAACTGAAGCTCCTTTCTCTGTGATAACTCCAACCTGTGTCAAGTTAACACAAAACAAGCCAGTACAGTTATTTAGTAGATAATTCCATAACTCTGTCCTCTTAATCCAAATATTGCCTCCCTGGAAATACTACATGTGTGATTTTAGCTAAGATATAAATAATACTTCACTTTGCTTAAGGGAACCTGCAATATTTAACTATTTTTCTCTTACTCTTGATAACAGATTTTTTTTCCATCAATTTACTTCATTACTGTGTCAGCAACTTAAGGAAACATGACAACATTGGAATTCGGCAATATATAGCCATTGAGAATTGTCATCATATTGTATTCCTGTTTCAAAAAGTTGAAAAAAGGGATAAAAAGCATTGCATTGAACTTAAATCTTTAGGGAACTTATGCAAAGTAAAGCTGAGTGTTCTAGTAAGAGTCCCAGAAGTCAAGGGTCACAATAGAAAGTTCAACATTAACATTTACTCTATCTGGTCCATGAATTTAGAGTAAAATTCAAATAAAGAGCAAAGGTTGTTGCTTTACCCATGTGTACCATCCAAGGAATGGAGAATTATATGAATAGAACATCACTATAATATACATGATGAATTATTGGGTAAAAGAAAACTGACCAAGTCATAATAAACTGTTGGACTGAATCGTACTGAAGAACAATGCCTTAGACAATGCCAAAAGTGATCAGCAATCCTCAATGGGTTAGTCATTATACTAGTGTTCTGACAGTAACATCACAGATCAGGAGACATTTGAATACCCTCTGTTTCTTGATGAAATGCAGTGTAGAAACACACAGCACCTATGGCAAACAAGGTAAGTCTATCTCTAGTTTCTTTGGAGGAATCCCACTGCACAGATGGTGGCAAATAACATAACCAATTCTGTTATCAGGAGCCCTTGTTTCAGTATACCAACATGCTCAGTGGTTGACTGCTTTTCTGGTCATCATGAAAGACATTCATGAGACTCTATGTACACATTGTTAGTAGACAAGATGATGTCCAGTTAAATTATGTCAGTCCCCACTGCCTAGTGTTTTTGTTCAGTTTGGTTCATATAGAAAGACTAATGTGTATCCCCCTTGTGCTCAAAATGAATGACTGTTTGTTTGCTTTCCAGAAGAAATGTAGCCATGGACTTGGACATGATACATGTGTTAAATAGAAAAGTGCATACATCAAATCTAGAAGAAGAAAGGATGATGAAGAAGAAAGTTCTGTGCCACTCAAGATCTCTGGAGTTTCTGGATTTATGAATGTCGCTACTGTCTCCAACCAGCAGAAAAGAAGCTACAAAACAGATGTTCTTCTTAAAGCAGTTTATTCAGAAACATAACTATGTACACTAAAAAGATCCCCCAACCTCTCTCAACCATCCCCTTTTATACCCTCTAGTCCACTCCCCATCACAGTTCATTGGCACAGGACTACATTCGTCAAATCATGTGGTCTTTTGTCATGGTACATCTGTGCAGTGCAGTTTAATGGATGTGGGTATCTTGAGGGATATGAGAAAGTCAGTTGTTAGCTGACTGTTAGTAGTGGTCTGATCCCTGTCTTAGGTTGGTAACATGCCCAGGGAGTCTTACTCATCATTGACTACTTCTCTAGCATGCCAAGCCACATTTGAGGAGATTGTCCCATCTCCACAGCTGCAAAGGCTTGAATCAACAGAGCTTAAGCCCTATGATGGCAATGTTGCATGCGGCAGATGCACCAAAAGGCCAGGACACTGATGAGCATGCAGCACAGTGCCAATCCACCAATACCGTCCCATTCCTTTAGGTGTGACATAGCGGTGGCAATCCAATTTGCAAGTCCTTCAGCCATGGAAACATCCACCCAAGTGGAATTGACCTTTTGGGTCTAAACAAGGTCATAACCGAAAGGGCCTGCATGGGCCATGGTACAAATCTAGGCATTCTGGTCACAATAGCTAATGAAAACATAGAAGCATTACTATAAAAACAACTATCCTCCTTACATTCTACAACATCATCAAAATAACTACCATTATAAACTAAAAATACAAAAGGAGGCCAAACGCATACAGGCGTGGCTTTAAAGGATACATTCTTCCCACAGGCAAATTGAATAACAGAAACCTCAAATAATACAAATCGATTCCAATAAAAGCTAGCATTTCCCCATACCCCACCCATCAACATACTCTAAGAAAAAAGATCTGTACAACTCCCATTTATACATTTGCACACAAGCACTATCTTGAGAAATATTATATATTACTTTAAAACACAATAATCCTCTCAGGCCTAACTTTAAAGGTTCCTTAACCTCCCACTATATCTTCATCTCCAGGTAAAAAGGGTAAATGCAAAAATGCATTAGAAGTAAAAAGGTGAGGAAAAACTTGAGCTGAATGGGTCAATGGCAGTGGTTTGGGAAACGCTGACATGATTCCCCATTGTAGATCTTCAGTCATCACTGCAGGCAGCATCATCACCCCCAGGAGCAGTTTCATCAGGGCACCTTCATCCATCTTGAACTACCCTTGTCAATCGCTCCAGAACCCACAGCAGCTGGTGATGATCCTGTGGAAACACACAAACAGACCCTCTCACCCAGATCAACACAGGATCGGGCCCATGCCATCGTCCACTCAGAACATCCTTCCACATGACTGTCCCTTTATAGGATGCCTCGGGATTGGCAAACCGTTCTGCAGAAGTCAAATCATTTTTAACTTTATTCAAAAAATTCAAGGTAAAGAGAGCAATGGCTAATCTCTCCCTAGGAGTAGCACCAGAGGCTATTCCCCCTTTCTGTTTTATTAGACACTCTTTCAGTGTGCAATGGGCTCTTTCAATGATTCCCTGGCCCTGAGGATTGTAGGGTATACCATGCACCAAGCAGACACCCATCATTTTACAAAAGGAAACAAAAGAAGCTGAAGTATAAGCAGGTCTATTATCAGTCTTAAGCTCTCTGGGCTGACCCCATGTACCCCATGCCTCAAAGCAATGGACAATGACATGGCGTGCCTTTTCACCTGTATGCAGGGAGGCAAATAACACCCCAGAGACTGTATCTACAGAAACATGAACAAATTGCAGTTTACCAAATTCTGAAAAATGAGTCACATCCATTTGCCAAATTGGAGGGGAAGCAGGCCGCGAGGGTTTACTCCCACACTCGCCTGAGGCAATAGGGGGGCACAGGCTTTGCAAGCCATAAAAATATCCCTTGCTTCTGCTCTAGTAATATGAAATCAAGAAGAAAGTGTTTTGGAATTCACATGAAACTGTGAATGAAATTCATGAGCCAGTTCTACAGGTGTTTGAATCAAAAAGGCAGAAGCAGCTCTGGCAGCTTTATCAACCAAATCATTGCCCTCTGCTAAAGGGCCAGGCAAACCTGTATGAGCTCGAATGTGTTGGACAAAAAATGAAGAACTTCTATTTAAAATTAAGGATTGCAATTTATTTAACAAATCCCCTATAGTGGATCGAAAATTCACCTTCCCCACCACTTCCACCACTGCTAACGAATTAACCACATACTAACTATCTGAAATTAAATTAAAAGATTCAGAATACAATTCAAAAACTTTTATAAAAAATATCCCAAGTCTTACACCATAAAACTGGCTCTGATTCAGAAGTATGAGTTTAACTTTCTCTTTAAATAAGACAATTAGGGAAGGGGATCAAGCTTGAAAAACAGTAACACTTATTTTGGCAAGATAGCAACCAAAATCTAAAGTACAAGCTATTATATCCAAATTAAAAGGCATTGAAGAATAAACTATAATATTGTGGAGGGGGTACACAAACACAAGATACAGTATGTTTAAACATCTTGAAATTATAATTTAGGGGTAAAAGTTGAAAAATTATGCTGTTTTAGCTAGAGATTAAGTGCACCTTTTTTCTTGTTTCTCCCAAATAGAATTAGAGTTTGTGACTTAATCACACCTCAGAGCTTTTCTCTCAATACAAAGCAACCCCTAAATACGCACAAAATACTTATTTGTTAATAATTTCCCTGGCTTATCCAACGTGCAATGCACATGACTTGAAAGACTACAATTTGGGGGTGAGTGTACACAAACTGAAAAACCACAACTCCCAAGTTTTAAAAAATTTGCTCTTAACTTTAGTTGTCTCACTCCGAGAACCTCAATAGTCCCTAATCCGAGAATTTAATAGTCTCTAACCGAGAACTTAATAGTCTCTAACCGAGAATTTGAATCGTCCCACTTACCTGGGAGCTTTCCAGCCGGCTACCCTGACTGCTGAGAGTTCTGGACTTGTCACTTCCCCGTATGGGCCACCATTTGTCGCTACCATCTCCGACCAGCAGAAAAGAAGCGACGAAACCGATGTCCTTCTCAAAGCAGTTTATTCAGAAACATAACTATGTGCAATAAAAAGGTCCCCGTCCTCTCTCGGCCATCCCCTTTTATACCCTCTAGACCACACCCCATCACCCTATTCCACGTAGACACAGTTCATCGGCACAGGACTACATTCGTCAAGTCATCTGATCTTTTGTTGTGGTACATCTGTGCAGTGCAGTTTCATGGACGTGGCTATCTTTAGGGATATGAGAAATTCAGTTGTTAGCCGTTACACTTGGCGGCAGTCCCGGGCGCCATCTTGGGGCCGCAACCAAACCCGCTCCTCACATATGTACATGGGATGTGTGGGATGGTCCAGTTGTCAGACAAGTCCAGAATCTGTAATGTTCTGCTAGCACCTTTGCTGGGCAGAAATCCCCTTTACTAAGGATTATTTATGGCCAAATTGATTAAGTTCTCTACCTGTGTCTTAATTTTGATAAGCATTAAAATGAATGTTTCTTTAAATTAATATGTTAAAGCAATTAGAGGAACTTCCAAGTGTGTGTGTGTGTGTGTGTGTGTGTGTGTGTGTGTGTGTGTGTGTGTTCATATATTTATGTATGCCTCTATACTGACAATTGGAAATAATTCTGTTAAATAATAGTTGACTTCTGTTCTTGAAAAATACAAAATTGCTTAATAGAGAAATTCCTAATTCATATCATCTTATTGGTTTTGTTCAGTTGTTAAACATGGACACACTAAAAGCAGAATTTAAAAATGAATATCATCAGGCTTTGAAGACTCTTGGTTGTCTCTTTAGAAGTTGAACACTTAAAAATACTTAATTACTCATTACTTTTATTACTCATAAGTATAATATTTAACTTAAAGCAGCACAGAAGGTCTTCTACAATAGCCCTGAACACTTCAATTTTGCCACTGCCTACTCGTGTATTCAGTACTGAATTATTTATAGCAGGTTTTATTTTGTACTTTTACTTCACATCCTTGTTCTCACCCACATATCTTACTTGTATGCTTTTGTAAGTCCAGCAAACTGCATGCATATAAGAAAAGTTTTATTAGAACAACATTATTGCTCAATTATTTATATACTGCCTGTGGCTGTTTGTTTGTTTGCTAACAAGAGAGTTGAACAGTTGCTGCTGAGACCTCATGGCCTATCAAGTAGGAAGTTCTTCACATCTGGTGCTTGACAGAAAAATTTATGTTGAAATTTAGGAGGCAATAGAATATAGTCAGCACACAGTGCAAATGGTATAGCTTCTGTTTTCTGAGGGTTCACAGCTCTTATGTCATAGGCACCCTCACATCATTTCCTTTAACCTTCATGCTAACTCTGTGAAGTAAATGGAATCATTTCTAATTTAGAAATGATAAAAGAGTTTAGAAAGCTGGAATCATTACAATGGAGGTCTGTCACAGTATAGAGTGACACTGATTACAAATCTTATTGTGCACTAACAAGTAAAAGTATGTTTTAGTTTTGTTGATTTTTGGACTTTTGCTTTGAAATAATGACAGACTCACAGGGCATTGTGTTTGAATGGAGAGGACATTTTTATGCACTTTTAGCGTAACTTTTCAATGTGGATTTCAGGCTTCTTGTTGCAATTCATTTGTACCTATGTAATTCCAAAAGGGCTTCAGATATAAAGGCTAGATATAAGGCTAGATAGCCTTAACTATCTAGCAATGACTAGAAGGAAGGACATGTGGACTTGCTTAAATCTTTTCCCATGTGTGGTGATGTTATATTCGGGATCTGATGCTTTTACATCCTCTCCCATGTGTGGTGGTATCATATTCTGGATCTGATGCTGTTATGTCCTCTCCTGTGTGTTCTGGTGTCATATTAGGGATCTGATGGTTTTATGCTAGTATCTCATTGTTGATTAGGTGGTCATTCATTGAACTGCTAAGTTGGATTTTCTTTATTTCACATTTATTTTAGAGAAAAATACTGACACAGTTTGTCCAATTTATGACTAAATTACTTGTTTGTAACTTTTAAGAGCTCTTTATGTGTTCATATGCAGTACTTTTATGATGTATGCTACCATCTACATGAATCTTTTGATTGTGGCTTGACTATGAGGTGTTCCACATAGACTCATGCATCTAAAACACTGCCCAGATATTGGCAGTGTTTGATTCTGTTGTGGAGTCTATAGCAGGTGGAGACTTATATTTTCCAGCTTCAGGTCCTGACCATTGTCTGTTATCTGACAGAGGATATCTGACTCTCCTGGTTTCTGTGCCTGTCACCACCCTATCCCAGCCATGGTGCTTTGTCACCTTAAATAGCACCAAAGAACTCTACTTCCTGAAACTACTCTCTTCATTGGTGTGTGTGTGTGTGTGTGTGTGTGTGTGTGTGTGTGTGTGTGTGTGTGTGTGTGTTTGAGTTGGGGGTTCTTTGTGTAGCCTTAACTATCTTGGAACTCTCTGAGTAAATCAAGCTGGCCCCAACCTCAGCTTTCTTCCTGCCTCTGTCTCCCCAGTGCCAGGATTAAAGGCATGCACCACCACCACTTTTCATAAAACTGCTCTTGTCAGATATTTTGTCACAGTGATAAGAAAAGCAGCTAGTACAGAAACTTGGAAAAAAGGGAGGTGGAATTTTTACTGAACTAAGTGTAACCTCCTGGTTTGTTGCCTTTAAACATGTTTGCAGAGAAGCACAGAAGAGCTTAGAACTGTCTTATCAGCTATAAATTGCTTTATTTTCTGCAAAGTGAAAGATAGAAGGAAAAGCATTTTTTACCCAAACTGAATGACATCCAGTTTGGGAACGTTTTAAGACAGATAAAGGCAAATACCTACAGTACAAAATTAGCAGCCTAAAATGTCAAGTGCTACATACTGTGAATCTATATTCTAGGAAGAGGTTCTCTTCAATAGCATATAGATATGAAAGCCAGTATGATTGCTCACCTTAATTAGATTTAAAAATGTGGCCTTAAAATCTTTATTGTATTTTTATTAATATGTTCTCTAATGTATAGAGAGTTTAATTCATTCAATTGCTTAGCAATAACTGTCAATAGGATTTGTTATAAAGTTAAATCATTTTATCTATAAAGCATTTATAATAGTACCTTGAATGATACCCCATCCAGATATGTATGGGTGAAAAGAATATTGGCCTATTATTTTTTTTCATGTGGCATTCACCTAGAAACAATGTGAGTAACATACTTTTACAGTCCTTCTGCAGATGAGAACATCAAGCATACAGAGCTTAATTACTCTAACCATGCTGATAGAGGTTGCAAATAACATAAATAGGACATTCTGACCCCCCAAGTCCACATCTGCAATCCTATTCCATAACTACTCTCATTTGGAAGAAATAAGAAATGTCACAGATGTACAATATCTTCTGAGACTTGGAAATCTTTCCGTATCAGTATCAGCGAGCTGTGGAACTTCAGATGAGTGCATGAAAAGTTTGGAATATACAAGGTCTTCATGTTGCCTGGTGGCTAGAAACAAGAATAAAACAATAAATAAAGCTGTTTCATGTAGAGGCTTCTCTCAGTAAATAAGAATACATTGAGTCTGTGGGGACTGCTCACACACCTGGCTGTTGGATCCGTGGGAGAGTAATTAAAGTTTAGAGAAAACAGGGCTCTGCCTGAAAAGTGGGGAAAATACCTTCACAGTTTCTATTTTGAGCATGAGAAAATAAAGAAAATATAAAGTTACTGAGTTGAGGGTAAATACTACCCTTGTATAAATATATATATTCACAGAAAAATATAATTAAAGTAGATCACTGAAAAAATGGGAAATTCTGCTTCTCTTTGGGGAGGGGGGGCAAGATGGATTTGTTATAAATGCAGCAGTATGCCTACAGTATTAGCACCTGTAAGATTTTCTTCAACTTCTTTTGAATTAGCTACATGTTTTCAATATTTTGGATAGAAGTTAGATAATCTATACAGATATGTAAATCAACATGTAGAACAATCACAAAACTACATCCTAGGCTGGATTTATCATGCAAAAATAGACAACCAGAGCCTGGAGAGGTGAAGAAAGAGGCATGCTCATTGCAGAAAGGCTGCTAATCTAGCAGAATTTGAATAATCAAAAGCAGTCTTCTTTCCAGCATCATAGAGAATACCATTCATTTAATAAATAATTTCAGCATTAACTCTGGAACTCATACAATTAATATGTTCCATGTTAGATAAATTGGGCAAAATCCTTGTTCCTGAAAAGCTAGTTTACCTGGTATGGGTGTGAACTAATAATCATATAACATGAAGTCAGTTTAAGATTAATGTTTTTCTCAACTAAAATAAAATTAGGAGATGGAGTGTAAATCAGGGCAAAGCAGTTAGCATAGCATAATCAAAGACAGGCTTTCCAACAAAAAGGCACCAGAGAAAACAGACAAACAAAATAAGGGAGTAAGCAAGAAGATACCCGGAACAATGCAAGGGGAATCACAATGTAAAAACTCATACAGATTTACAGTAGTTAGTGTTTGATGAAAAGGAAGAAAGACATTGCATTGAAGCAGAGAGAATATTTATGGAAAATGAGAATATAAAGACAGTCAAAGACAAGAGTATGCATGACTTCTAAAACTAAAAAGGCCCTTCCAGTTAACTGGTGATGTAAGGCCATGGAATGGTTTTGCAGGCAGATTGGTAAGATGAGATACATCATAGGAAGATTAAAAATGACAAGGACAAAATAATACTACTTATGTCAGGTAGGTGGCAAGAGTCATATTGATGGAAAAAAAAGGAGAGTACTGTGAGAAAATTGATAAAAACTAAAGTGAGTGAAGATAAGTTAGAAAACTAAAAGTTAATATGATGATTTTACAGACATTGAGGTTAAGACTCATACACATGTCACAGATCATATACGACAAACACCACTGTGCCATGTTCAAATAACAAAGAAAAGACAAAATATTTTAACTAACTTTAAAATGTTATAACACAATTTGAAAGACTGTTGAAATAACCATTGATATTACCTATCAAAATGTTAATTTTAGCTATTCATATTACTTATAAATACAGAACATAAAATCACTCTAGAATATATCATTTTGGAAAAGGTGAATTATTCTATATTTTAACGAATTATCTTCTGTAACCATGCAAGGTTTCCAATGGTAGGACTGGCATATCAAACCAGCCACAAAACATAAGACCTAAAGTTTGTCCTTCCTAAAAGATCTGCTGGGGTAAAAGTGGCACAGAACTTGTTAAAGTGGCCAATGACTTGTCCAACTTCGGACCCATGTCATAAGAAAGAGCCCATACCTGACACTGCCTAGATGGCCAGTAACCAGAGACTGGATAGCCCTGAGACCTAAGATACAACCAAATACTACTGGCTAAAAAATGAGCATGAAATGATTTCTAATGATATTGTGTTTTACTCATAGACTGGAAACTAGCCCAATTATCATCAGAGGAGTTTCATCCAGCAACAGATGGAAGTAGATGGAGAGACCCACAGCCAAACATTAGGTTGTGGAGCTCAGGGAAACCCTTGAAGAGGGGAGGAAGATTGTAGGAGCCAGAAGGGTCAAGTATACCATAATAACACAGCCCACAGAATCAACTAAGCAGGACTCATAGGACCTTACAGTAACTGAAGTTATAATCAGGGAACCTGCTTCGGCCTTATCTGGGTCTTCTGCATATATATTATGGATATATAGCCTCTTATTCTTGTAGGACTCCAAGCAATGGAAGTGGGAATTGTCAGTCTGACACTTTGCCTGCTTTTTGACCCTTTTCCTCCTATTAGGTTGTCTTCTTCCAGCTTTGATATGAGGATTGAGTGCCTAGACTTATTCTAACTTCTCTTTTCGGTAGAAAAATAGAGGAGGAATAAATATGGGGAAGAGAGAAGGTGGTGGAGGGAGGAGAGAAGAATAAATTAAAATGTTAAAATATGAATAAAAAATAATGATTATATATAGCAGACAATGCATAGGGGAAATAGAAAAATCTCATTGTGTTGAAGCAGAAACAATCTCTAAATCCTCATGGACATAACAAAACTAAATCACTTGAAAATGCTTGATAGCTATTTATGAAATACTTCTCCAAACAAAGGAGATAAAAAGTGCTTCTCAAGAGTATAGTGACCAGTCATTAGACCACACCCAGAAGGAAGTCTGTCCAGCAAGAGATGATGAACTCACATTATACATGATACCTTAGGATTCCAAGAGATGTCAGTCAATAAATCATCATCAATTGTCCTAATCATATTGGTTAATGAGAACTTTGGTGGGCAGTTGCATATACAGACATTGTAAGTCTAGAATCTCCCAAAAAATAAAATTTCATTGCATTTATTTATTTATTATTAATATTAGGGGGCTTCCATGCATGCTATAATGTGTGTGTAGAGATCAAAAAAAGCATGCAAGACATGGGTCTCTTCTTCCTCTTTATAATTCCTGGATTGGATTTATGTCTTTAGGCTTGTGACTAATATGCTATCTTACTAGCCCTAAATCTAACATCTCAGTGGGAAATTATCCATTTAGAATTATCAGAAACTGTAAGGTGTCTTTTATATTTGTTCAACATCATACTAGATGCACTAGCTAATATAGTTAAACATATTGTCAATGTAAGAATGATCAATAACAAATAAAGCTATTCCTACTACACGATTTGATATAATACTCAAGGGATCCTAAATCAGCAATAAAACAAAACAAAAAACCCCTACAGTGTAAAATATTGTGTAATATAATAATAAAAAATACTATAGAATATCAGTAGCTAGAGAGTAAACTCTGGGAAGTTATCTAAAGATTGTTGGTGACTTACTCTCTCACAGAATAGGTAGACTTACTTTTAAATCAATTAAAGATGGTATAGGGCTCTAAACGAATCAGTAATAAAGGAACACATGAAAATCTGAGGAAATGTGAAATAAAACTCATAATACTGAAATCTCTGTTATCTGTTGCATGCCATCTCAGCAAGACACTGAGTCATCTCTATATGACTTGAACTCAGAAAACAACACTCTACACACTTTAAGCTCAGGGTGCTTTCTTACTACCTTGATGGGGACTCTAATGTTGTAGGAAATATTTAAAAAAATTTAACTGTCACGTTCGTGTGCTGTGCCTCTGCCCTGTGGCCTGGTGGACCATGCACTAGCAGGTAATGGCCAACCTGTATAATCTTGTGGCCATTCTCTGACTCAGAGCTCCAAAATCTCTCTACCCACCATGACAGCCCCATGTTTCAAATACCCCATGGCCTTTGTGGTGCACATCTGGCAAGCCCACATTTTACTGCCAGACCTTTCTCTCTTGAACCCAAACAAGCCTTTCCATGAAGGAAAATGCAACACAAACTCAGCTCAGAAATAATGGTAACTCAATTTCTAGGAGCAATAACTAAAACCTAATCTTGTAAGCCTTATTAATATCTGGTTCCTCTGGTGGCAAATCCTTGCAGATCCACCATGATACTGGGAAAGTCTAACAGCTACATCTTACCCTTATATGGTCCCTCTTCCAAAAGGACATAACTCTCTCCTGCTTCCTCTCTTCCTCTGTCCAACCTGCAAGTCCAGCCTACTCACCCAGTGATTGACTCCTTTATTCATTAAGGGACTGGTTCACAAGAAGCCACCTGAGTAAGTGACTCAATCCTCATTCCAGACAACCCCTCCCAGGAAAGTGGAATTAACATCAAAATACAGTGTTTGGCTCCTCAGTGGAAGTTATGCAGGAATGAGAAAGAACATCCCCAAAGTACTCAAGAAGAAAAAGGATCTGCATTAGCCAGCTCCGAGGCAGCAGGGTCTGTGAAGATCATAGGATGACATACATAATGGCCAACAACTCAAATCTGCTTACAGATTCCACTGACAGGAGCTATGTCAGTATGAGATATAAGGCTTCCTTCCAGTTAGAACAATTCTACTAAGACTTAGTGGATGGTAGACATTTGACTACCATACATTATATAATTATGTTACAGGAACATTTGGACCATTTATTCTCTTTCAAATGTGAACACAAAACTACACCTCATGAGCTCACTCACGGTGACATAACTACTTTTTTTATTTTATTACATAAGTTTTAGAGTAAGTGAAAATTTACATGAAATTTTAATGTCATTATAAGAAACTCTATTTTATGAACTAGGTGAACATGTGTTAATAATCTGATACCAGATTATATCCCAATTTTATTGCCTATCTTCCACTAATAGGAACAATTCTACAACATAAATAATAATTAGGAAACTGATATTTATACCATTCAACCCTCACATCCCAATTAAATTTTATGAATTATCCAATAATTAATTTTTGTCTTATTTCTGATCACTGATTTCATTTACTGGATATATTGCTTCCCTTCTCAAAAGTAGAAAAGTAGGACTTCTAAGAAAAAAATATACCAAATGCAATTAGAAACATGAGTAGTTAACGATCAAAAATATTAGAATGGTGGAGGGGCCAGTTAAGACAGATTCCCACACTGAGTCACAGAGGGTGAAGTAACATCATCTCCAAAAGCAGGTCACATATGTGGTACCAAATAAAAATGCCTAGAAAAGAGACGTGAACATCCATGATTCAGATACAAGATTTCAAGACTAAGCATCCAGTCTCTAAAACCAATGTAAATTAAGCTTTCTATAAACCTTAAGCAAAATAACTATAATAATAATCAAGCATACATCAGTGTGTATCATATATGCAGAGCATTTTAATATAAAGTGAAATCAAAACTAAAAAACATCCATCTGTGTAAAATTTATAATAGCAACAATAAAAATTAAAAGAATATGGCACAGCCGGGCGGTGGTGGCACACACCTTTAATCCCAGCACTTGGGAGGCAGAGACAGATGGATTTCTGAGTTCGAGGCCAGCCTGGTCTACAAAGTGAGCTCCAGGACAGCCAGGACTATATAGAGAAACCCTGTTGCGAAAAACCAAAAAAAAAAAAAAAAAAAAAGAGGCACATTCAATGTGTCAACCTATCTCCCTCCCATAAAAAAGTCTTTTAAAAAAATAATAGAACATTATGTAAAGAGATTTTGAGTAAATGAGATCTAAGAGATTTCTTCAGCTGTGAAGAAGTGAAAAAGGAAATATTCAGAAAAAAACAATTGATATGCAAAATTGAATACTGAACACCACAATCATGGCCAATGCTAAGTACATGGTAACTATGTGAATCAGTAATAATTAGAAGCAATTACATTGTGAGGTTAAAATACACATGGAGAAAATTAATATGTGGCAGTAATGGTAGAAAAAAATGAAGTGTGGATTCCCATCAGTACATTCGAGGTAGAGGTTGGGATGGGAAGAATAATAATTTTTATGAGATTATATGAGCCAAATTAATCTCTAAGGAAAATGATAAAAATAAGAGGTATACACAACAGAAAGAGAAATCAGAAGTAATAATAATCAGAGCTAACTATATTAATTAATATTTGCTGATAATTTTTATACAAAAAATCTAAAATAATCCCCAGTTAATACACAAAATGAATAATGAATTTGGTAATATATTGGGAGATAAGCTAACAATAAAACAACACACTGATGCTTATGTTAGTAACAAAGAGAAAATACAATTTGAACGAAGCTCCTGTCAAATAAAATTGTCAAATCATAGAGCTAATGACAGCTTGTAAAACTCTATGTAAACTCAACTAACAGGTGATGAGAGAAATTGAGAATGTCTGAAAAATGGGGGGGGAATGCAGTATATTCATTGGTTAGAAGAAAACCTTGGAAAATTGTCACTAAATACAAAATTGATAAGTATTATTAAAACAAACCCTTAAATTGTCTGTAGATTTTTAAAAATTAGGTACACTTAAAAAATTTACATGGATGTGTGTAAGCAAGAAAAAATTCTCTCTGTTTTCTCTATAAAGCGAAACATTGACATACATTGGCATAAAGCAGGGTCTGTTGCAGTACCTGTCTTCTTGTGGCATTCCAATGACAGGCATGCCAACAAACTGCCTCCTCTCTTCACTCCTATGAAACAATTCAGAGAAGAGTGAAGTGTTTGTCTAAAAACGAAAACATACAGGCACTGTGACAAGTGGCTGAGAACCCAGGTGAACATTTGCTATCCAGGAAGTGTCTTAGAGAGAAATACTTCAGGAATTATGAGGTAGTTCAGGGTCTCTGCCTACCATTGCCCCATAATCCCTTAGCACTCCCAAAAAGCTTTTCCTACAACCCAAGACTCTGCCCAAGGTAGGTTTTAGACTGAAAAGTCTCTGTTTTCTTAGGGGCAGCACAAAGTATGTGTTTTCTTCCATTTATTCCTGTTTCCTAGGTTTGAAGACGAGAGGTGAGCATGTTATACCAATTGTAGACTGGGAAGGTCTACGAATAGGTTCATTGTACTTTGAAAATTGATAAACCTGTATTCCTATGCTTTTCTTCACTAGCCTATGCACATTGTACTTTGATACTAATATGCTGGTACTGATAAATATATAACCAATAAAAGAAGAAAACAAATCCACTGAACTACAAATCTTAATATGAAATAGAATTTATATTCAAATTTCAAATTAGTATGCTGATTAAGAAAACCAGTGGTTTTATATGACCCAGCAAGTAGTGGGAGTGGGTGGGTAGGGGTGCAGGGGGGGTATAGGGAACTTTCGGGATAGCATTTGAAATGTAAATAAAGAAAATAATAATAAAATATCACTATTTGCAGATAAAAAAAACAAGAGCACAAAAGCAATTGAATTTATATCTAACCCTATCACTTTAAAAACATTAAAAAATTATCTTTTTTTTTTTCAAAAAAAAAAAAAAAAGAAAGAAAGAAAACCAGTTGTAATAATCTGAAAAGAATTTATTACCTCAAGCTTAAGGATAGTTACAAATCAGTTACAGTAAGATGTCAGTGGTAAACTTATAAGTATGTGCATTCAGACAAGATACTGTTGCACCAAAATTTGTGAACCCCCAAAGAACACCAACGTCCTATGCAATCATACTAGGATCTTTATTCACAAACTTGAGGCTTAACTCATTGCGGACCCACAGGATGGTTCTGGTGGAAAAAAAAGCCCTACTCATTGAGACAAGGTTTTGTAGACAATCACAAGTGAAAGGGTGAGTGTTTTTAGCATGCAAAAACATAACTGGGGGCTGCTGTGGCTTTTAGCATAATTGGCTGGTGCTGGGAACCAAACCATAAACTTAGCTTCTGCTTCCCTCCTAATTGTTTGTTATTAGGCAGGGGCAGGCTTATAACCTGGAGGGGCAGATTTGTTGGGGAAAAACCTGGAAACCCAGGTCTTGTTGGAGGTAATTTGGAAACTGGAACTAGGATCCACGTTTTTTTTTGGGGGGGGGGGGTGGTAACTGAGCTAGATACAGGCATGTTAGTTTACTTGAGTTTAAATATAGGTTTTCTGACATGGAGTCTGAATCCCCAAAATTTGGTCTCTCAATACAATACAGAAAGTCAACTACTACTGAGGTAAAATTCAGGCCCCTGAAAATACTAGTCACTGCCTGAAAGAGTTTCAGGTGTTACGTTTGTTGATTTTTAGACCAAGGAAATGTGGCAAAGCTGAAATGTGAAAGGATTCAAAGTTCAAATGTAAAAGGATTCTAGATACTTTTGCGAAAAAAAACAGTAAAAGATAACAGAAGACTCACAAAGCATGAATAATGAATATGCTATTTTTAAAAAATACAAATATTAGTGTAAATCTATGAAACATTCTTAATGCTACCTTACTTAAAGTGTATAGCATTTTTCTCAACAAATATACTCTCTCTGTCCCTGTCCCTGTCCCTTCCCTGTCCCCGAACCCGTCCCCTTCCCTGTCCCCTGTCCCTCTGCCCCTCCACCTCGTGTGTGTGTGTGTGTGTGTGTGTGTGTGTGTCCAAGTTGGGTGAGAGGCTCCTGTGTGGTGGTGGGAGGACAATCTCAGGTTTCAGGCCTGGCAATCCTCTATCTTTGAGACAGGATACCTTTGTTTCATGGCTGAGTGATCCAGGATAGCTGACCCATAAGCTTACTGAGATTCCTCTTTCCTTGTCTCCCATCTAACTGTAGGAGTGCTGCATTACACACACAAAATATAATAATTTCAATCAGTTTTTCACATTTCTAAATAATGTGATTCTTTATTATTACTAAATGAAATAATAATTATATAATTGCATTAGAGAACGAAGTCAATATGGTATGTAGTTTCTAGTATGTGTATTTCAGTATATACAGTATTTTGTCTGAATTACTTCTACTGAGTTGTTTTCCTTTTTGGGGCACATCTATCTATTGATTTCTATTAATGAAATGAAGGCACATTATTATATTTTAAGTTATTTAACCATATGCTATTACAAGTGAAACACTCCTCCTTGCTGGTTGGAATATAAACTCCTACAGCCATTCTAGAAATCAATATGGTAGTTCTTGAAAAAGTTGGAAATCAATCTACCTCTAGATCCATCTATAGCACTCTTAGGCGTATACCCAAAGGAGGTTCCATGTAACCACAAAGACACCTGTTCAGCCACGTTCATTGTAGCCTTTTTTCATAATGGGGTATAAACTATTAAAAAAAAAAAAGACATCATGAAAATTGAAGGCAAAGGGATGCAACTAGAAAAAAAAAACTTTTCTGAATGAGGTAACTCACATCTAGAAAGATAAATGTAGTATATATTCACTTATAAGTAAATTTTAGCTGTTAATTAAATGATAACCAAACTGCAATCCATAGACCCAGAGAAGTTAGGGGAAAGGGGAAAGGTCTAAGAGGCTGCACACATTTTTCTGTGAAGGGGAAATAAAATAAATTTTGCATGTAGATGTGGGAGGTATATTTATTATTTCATTTTTAGATCATAGACGGTTTTGTTCAATTCCATCACCTGTTTGGTTGTGTTTTCCTGTAATTCTTAAAGGGATTTTTGTGATTCCTCTTTACAGACTTCTACCTATTTAGCCTTGTTTTCCTGTAATTCTTTAAGGAAATTTTGTGCTTCCTCTTTAAGGACTTCTACCTGTTTAACAGTGTTCTCCTGTATTTCTTTAAGTGAGTTATTAATGCCCTTCTTAAAATCCTCTACCAGCATTATGAGATATGATTTTAAGTCAGCATCTTGCTTTTCGGGTGAGTTAGGGTATCCAGGACTTGTGGTGGGCGTATTGGGTTCTGATGGTGCCGAGTGGTTTTGGTTTCTGTTAATAAGATTCTTATGTTTGCTTTCGCCATCTGGTAATCTCTGGTGTTAGATGGTCTAGCCGTCTCTGGCTGGAGCTTGTTCCTCCTGTGATTCTGTTATCTTCTGTCAGCACTCCTGGGAGTCCAACTCTCTCCTGAGTCTCAGTGGCCAAAGCACTTTCTGCAGGCAAGCTCTCCTCTGCAGGGAAGGTGCACAGAAGTCTGGAGCTCAGATCCACCTCCTGAGTCCTGGGGTCAGATCCTTCCCTGAAGGCTGATTCTCCTCTGGTAAGCAAAGTGCCCAGGGGTCTGGGTCTCAGCTCTGCCTCCTGGCTGAGGATGAAGGCCCAAAGGGACCCTGTCCAAGGAGCTCTGTTGCTTCTGTGGCCCATGTGCTTTCTTGTGTCGACTGGTCTCAGTGATCCCAAGATCCTGGGTGTGCTAGGGCCCACCAAATTTGCTCCCAAAATGGCGCAGGTCTAGCGCTGACCATAATGAACCCCAGCCACTGGTCGCGTGGGTTTCCTTTGTCCCTGTTCCTGCTGGCACAAGACCCTCCATGTTGTTTTGGAAGAGATGTCGCGTTCTATTCACCATCTGATCCCAAGATCCTGGGTGTGTTAGGGCCTGCTGAATTTGCACCCAAGATGGTGTGGGGCTGGTGCCAAGTGGAACAAACCCCAGCTGTGGGTTGGGCAGGTTTCTTTTGTCCCTGTTCCTGCTGGCACAGGACACACACACACAACTGAAAATGGAGAAGTTGACTTAATGCCTATGTGGTGTCTTCACCCTCCATTCTAATATCTCTGTGGCAGGAAAATACTCAGCATGCTACTCAGAGTGAAATGTGGATACACTCAGCCACAAAACCTTTGACCTACAGTCTTTTCTGTTGCAAAATATGCTAGGAAATTAGTGGCAGTGTGGGAGTGTGGGAGTAACCAACCAATATCTGATTTGACTTAAGCCCCACTCCACAAGAGGAAACCCATGTCTGACATTATTTGAGAAACTACAAATGAGAGACAAGATAGCCCACGGAGTTATTGTAAAACCAGGAGTGGGAGAGAAAGAGGCAGAGATACAGAGACAGAGAGAGACAGACAGAGACAGAGATACAGAAGAGAATGAATCAATAAAAGATTACTAATAATATTTTCCTATATTCATAGGGCTGGGCCTTCCTTATCTAATCAACATCTGTTTATAACAGGCAGCAGGTTTTGAACAGATACAGAGACTCATAGTCAGATATTATACACACACACACAGAGAAAGAGAGAGAGAGAGAGAGAGAGAGAGAGAGACAGAGACAGAGACAGAGACAGAGACAGAGACAGAGAGGCAGAAACAAAGAGAGTCAGAGATGGAATGAGACAGAGACAGAATAAGACAGAGAAACAGACAGACAGACAGACAGACACACAGAGTTTACATGGAAGGTGTCCGTCAAATCCCTCCCTCTTAGAGCTCAAAGAATTCCACTGAAGGGGATGCAGAAAGGCTGTAAGAGCATAGGTAATGAAGGAAAGCAGGAGAATAAGGCTCTTTGAATTAACTATGCAAGGTGCATATGAGCTAACAGAGACTGAAGCAACAAGCACAAGGCCTATGTGGGTATAAATCTGGTATATATACATTTATATTAAGCTAAAGGCTATTAGATATATTACACATTATATCATTGCCTAAACACCTTCACATGACCAAGAAAGCTCATCTTTGCTCTGACTTCATCCACATCATTGAATGCTCTATATTAGCACTACCAAATAGTAAGGATCAGGTACATTTTCATGACAATGAAACATAAACATACCTTATTATTTCCACATCTCTAAACATAATATGTGTCCTACGTAGACCAAGCCAGATTATAAATGGGAAGAAAAACTGAAAGAAAATCATTTAAATTTATTGCATATTGATTCAAAAAATTAATTCATATACAATTTAAACAACTGCTTTGTTTCATGGCAAAATTTAATGAAATGTGACAAATATGATCTATGTTTTGCTTCTTCCTGTAAGCTATGGCCTTACTTAACTCATATAAATCAACTGTGCCTTAGTTTCTTTATATGAAACTGTAGGATTTCCATTTTACTATTTGTCCACAGTAATGACATTAAGAACATATCCAAACAGAATTATAATATAATGCTAATAGAAATACATTTTGAAATTTGGTGATATATATTTGAAAGTAATCACCCAGTTTTACTGTTAAGACATTGTTAGTGGGAGGTAATGAAATACTGGGTATTTTGTTCCTCCTTCTAGGAAGGATCAAAGTATCCACACTTTGGTCTTCCTTCTTTTTGAGTTTTATGTGTTTTGCAAATTGTATCTTGAGTATTCTGAGCTTCTGGGCTAATATCCACTTGTAAGTGAGTGCATATCATGTATGTTCTTTTCTGATTGGGCTACCTCACTGCCGGGGTAGGGGGTAGGGCGTATGGGATTTTCAGATGGGAAATTAGGAAAGGGGATAACATTTGAAATGTAAATGAAGAAAATATCTAATAACAAATATTAACTCTTTAAAAGAATAAAAAAAAAAAAGAAAAGAAAAAAGAAAATATTGGAACCAGAGGGGTGTGATAGTATTTTCTGTATTGTATACTGTGGGGAATTGCAGGCTGGTCTCCAGTCGAGCTGAGGTCTGACCCCAATGGTCATAATTCACCCTCATGACACGGTAGGCATTCCCTCATGCTCCTGGAACTCCAGCCCCTGCCTAAGGTACCACCTCCCACAGCCCCCACAAGAGAAGCATGGTCAGTGGTCATGTAAGCAATGGCCCAAGCTTCTGACCTTCAGGCTAAACTCCTCCCCAGTTACCTAGCAACAGTGAAGACCATAAAAAGGGGTGTTCAGCCCACCATGCTCTCTTCTCTTANTCTTACCCTCTTACTCCTTTGTCCTCTCACTTCTCTCTCTTCTCTCTCCCCTTCCTCTCTGTCTTCTCTCCTCTCTCCTTTCTCTGTCTTCTCCTCTCCCCCATCCCTCCCTCCCCCTCCTCTCTCTTCCTATTAATGTCATACCAAACCAACTCTTTCAGTGAACTCATTCTTCTTTCTTGAAAGGTCTGTGCACAATGTGCCTTCGTATACTTTGATTTTTTTTTTAACCTTACTGGTTAGGTTAGTGTTATAGATTATGTTTTCTGAAAGCAATAATAAGTAAAAAAAGGAGAGTGCTTACTTTAGTTGCAGCACTTGAGCTATCAAGTGACTGAAGTCTAAAGAATCCTGTTTGCCTCTATTATACTTCCTCAAATTTGGCTTCTTCATCGGAACCTTCTTGAAAGAGTCCTCATATGGCACGAGGGAAGAAACTCTTTCCATGGGAATTTCTTCAGGACATTTATTTCTACACTTATTCTGATAACATAGCTTCATTACACCTTATTAGTCTTCAAAAATATTTTGAAGAGAAAGATATAAGCTAGTCAGAGATGAATACACAAAACACAGGTAAATGTGGAATTGGAGTACATGTGGTCTTTCGATCTTGAAAGTGTAAGCTTTGGGAGGAAGCGATACAAGATGTCATGATGAAGGGTCAGACATATTCTTTGAGTCAGTGAAAGTATACCAAATAGCTGAGTTGTCAGTATTAAAGGGAAGACACTGCTATATGTACTATATGTTTCCAAAAGCATGATCATAAGCAGTCTTCATGCAAAGAAGGACCCCCTTTCACCCGAGTGCATTCTGGATCTATTCAATAGTATCATTTCAGAATAAAAATTAACAACACCTTCACCAGTGATGGTCATTGATAGGTTCCCCTAAACCTATAATCACTTTCTGCATGTTTAATTACTCCATCAAAGTCTGAATGGCCTTTCAGTAGGATAAAATACAGCTCAGTAACAGGAGAGAAGGAACAGTATGGAGATGAAGAGTAGGTTAAAGAAGATGGAGAGATATACAATGCACAGTTCTCCTGACCCAAGGTGAGAGGAGGCTGCTTCCTCGTGTTTTTTCTTTTCAAAGCTATAAATATGTTTCTTTAATGACTTTTTTTGTGAAGTGAAGTAAATATGTGCCCTATCAAAATAAAAATCTCTAAATTTTGTAAAAAAAAAAAAAGAATCCTGTTTGCATAATAGGTTACTGATTATTTCTCGCAACTAGCTGTATTCAGAGTCACACTATTTTAAAACTTTAGGCATGATGAGAACTAAACTGTGCATTACCTGATAAGTAAGGAAGGAAAAAAATGTGAGGATCTTCTTCATACTTTTTGAGTCTTTGTTAAAGGAACCAAGAAATCGAAGATTTGTAATTTACCTTTAGGAGCAGAATGAAGACGATTTGGAGATTTTTCGCAGAGTGCCCATGTTTCTCTTGGTGTGCTGCTCTAATTTCTGAATGCAACAGGGACATACCAGTATGCACTCCCTATCAGTCTTTAGTCTCATGCTAAACTCCCTCATTTACTTCACCCTGTAATTACTGCTGTTGCTTAAAATGTGTTCGGAATTGCTTCACCAGAAAAATCTTCCAGGAAAACATCTCAAAATTGGTTTAGGATGTCAAGGCAACTTACCCTTTAATATGCTCATAGATGCCAGAGAATCTGAATCTTTCATGCTCTCAGTCGTCATATGTCGTATAATTGAACTGAATTAATTTGGTTGGGATGTACAATATGGACAATAGTTGTTTCCAACTTCATTGTAGAAATGGAGACTGGAAGGTAAAGGAAGGAATTCATTTGCGAATAATGAACACTGAATGGAAATTCCTCTGGGAACTGGGGGATGGGGTGGCTCATGAAACATGGGAGGAGATAGGGTTCTTTTGCAGGCATACAGCCAGGAGAAGACAGAAGCATTGATGAGGGACTAACAATGATGTGCACTCATTAGAGAAGACTAAAACATTTGTAGAGGCTGTTTCATATCAAAATAAATCAGGATCAATAGTTGATTAGCTGCAGAAAACTTTTGACAAATTCCAACGGTGATATTAATTAGAAATACTAGCAAATTTTAAAGAAAAACAGAAATAATATTAAAGGAACTAGAGACCAGCTAAACCAGATGAAAGTGCTGGTCATATATTTTTAAAAAGAAGAAAATTTCTAGTGGCATGTGCTACACAAACCTGATATTTTTGTGAATATTCACAAAAATAGTATAGTATCTAGGGAGACATTGATATGTTTTTTTACCACAGTAAAAAGAAAGAAGTCAGGTTTTACAAATAAAAGAGATTGGGGGAATGAGATAAGAATGGGGTGAAAGGTTCAAATAGAGAAAAATCTCTGAGAGAAATCATGAAATTTGCATTTGTGTCTTTCCAGTTGTCCTCAGTGTCTTGAGTAAAGGATATGCAAAGCATAAAAGCCATGAAATCTAATTGAAATTCACATCTGAGAGGCTGTGAGTATTCAGAATCTGCTCCATACAGGAATGACAAGTTCAGAACTCAAGGGCTACAAGGTTATTAGAAGTTTGAAAAACATCTCAAGTTTTTATTGAAACCTCAGAAAGTTAGCACACATTGATAGCAAAACTCAACAGACCAGATGATCTGACACTGTAAAATGAAGCAGATCTCTCAGACTATAGAGAACTATCCCTTTCAAGATCAACTTTCTTAGTATCTATCATTTTTCATTCATGATGTGTCTGCTATCTAGTAAGAAATTATATAGTTTAATAAAATATACACCAACTGATTGAAGTTAAAAATAAGAAAAGAATGTCAGGGGGAATTTAGATATTTAAATTTGCAGAGAAGGTTTCTAAAACTACTATCTTAAACATATTTTTTTAAAGTGTGAGAAGATAGACATAAGGAAGAAAAATAAGAATTTCTATAGAAACATTATTAAAAATTCAAATCCACATTTTAAATTAAGACTTCATTGGGTTGGGTTAGCAGGAGAAGGCAGGATTAATATAGGCTGAAGACATATTCCAAACTCATCAATCACAGCAGAATTCACAGTGCTTATGTGGACACAGAATTTGAACCACAGGTCTGGAAGACATGCAGGGCTTGCTCCTGTCTCACAGTGTGGGCTGGCGGCAAGTACCATCAGGATGAACAAAAATGTGCTGGAGAAAAATTGAAAAAGGAAATGGTGGGTGCACTGTGGAAAGATGGCAGAACTGGAGAAATGATGGTGGCGACAATTGAGAGGGCTGAGGTCGAAGAAAGGGGAAAAAAAAACATCAATTTTGTGCTGTCCCCCCCCCCCGCCCTGTATTTCCATTTTTGGAGGGAAGATGGGTACGGGGAGAGTAGAAGTGGGAAGAGTAAGAGATGAGCACTGTCGTGGGGCATGATTCCTACAAAATCAAACGAAAACAAAGGAGTGAGAGAGGGAGAGAAGGAAACAGAGAGACAGACAGAGACAGAGAAAGAAAAAGAGATAAAGACTGAGAGTCATGGAGACAGAGAGACAGCAAAAGACAGAGACAAAGATATACAGAGAGATAGCGAGATAAAGACTGAAACAGACAAAGAGAGATAGAGAGAAATCAGAGGAAAATGAAAAAGAAAAAAAGAAAAAGAATTTAAACCACAGAGAAACTTAGAAGGCACATCTTCCTTAAGTGGCTGTTTGTTATAGGTTGCAAAATTTGGACAGTGTCTATAGTTAAAATTAGTATCCTATTTTTTCCCTTTTATTGGATATATTCTTATTTACATTTTAAATGTTATCCCCTTTCCAGGTCTCCCCTCCTGACACCTTCCCCTATCCCATTCCCCACTCACTCCTGCCTTCAAGTCCTGGCATTCCCCTACACTGGGGCATCTAATGCCCTCAGACCCTAGATTCTCTCCTTCCACAGATGTCCAACAAGGCCACATATATGGCCGGAGCCATGGGTCCCTCCATGTGTACTATTTAGTTGGTGGTAATCGCCCTCAGCGCCTTTACTCCCTTCTCCAACTCCTCCATCCATCAGGAATCCCGCTCTCAGTCCAACGGCTGTGAGCATCTGCCTCTGTATTTGTCAGGCTCTGGCAGAGCCTTTCAGGAGACAGCTTCATGTCAGCGAGCACATTCTAGCATCCACAATAGCATCCAGGTAAGTGAAACAAATTTAGTAAAACATTGAAATGTGGCATCCCCAAGTCATCCTTCTATTCCCCAGTGCTGGCGCTGGCCTCCTCTCTGTTACTGAATATTTGCCATATCATGTCACAAGATGCTGACATTTTGTTTGGCTTGAGTTTAGGAACGTCATGCTGTTACTCCTGTTATGAGATCATCTGCATAAATTCTGTGGTTTCTGGAAAACACTGCTTTTCTGTAGTTATCCACCACCTCTTAGAATTCTTCCACTCTTTGTTTGGCAAAGATGCATGAGTTTTGAGAGGAAGCAACATGACACAGATGTGCCATTTGGGGCTAAGGACTTCAAAGTCTCACATCTCTAACTTGATCCATTGTGGGTCTGTTCATCTGATGTGTGCAGAAAGATGTACCAAGCTCTATGAATGTGTTACTAGATGTTGGTTTAGTACTATGACCATGTAAAAGAATAATAGTAGTAGATTCTCTCTTAGAACTTGTGGCCTGTCTTGTGCCTGGATTTTGGCCCCAAATAATAGTGCTAGTTAAAGGTTTCATCTTGTAGAGCAGTCTTTTCTCCTGCTCTCTTCTTTTCTTGTCCTTTTATTTATTTGGTAACTAAAGGCCCCTTTGGCATATATATATCAACAATCAAATGTTATTTATGTGTTTATATATGAATACTGTTGAGGCTAGCTCAGGACACTGATGAATTTTAAAGAAGCCATACATTTAATAACCACTGTTATCAATGGGGCCAAAGCCTAACCCTAGTTTGTTCTTGATTCTCTGCATGAAAAGGTTGTACACATCACTTAGGCTTTAGCCTTAGGATTCTGCTATTTCACCATACTATATGCAGATTGGTTTTCTGTTTGTTTCTGCCATCGTTAAACTCTAGCCATTGAAATCTTTCATTTCAAATTAGTTGTCTGCTTATTTTTAAATGTCCATTAACAGTTTTGTTGGTGACGAAAGGATGATGTAGGTTTTCATAACTATTCTTGATATGAAAAAGTTTTAAGCTAACAGAATAGTCCATCAAAGTTTTCACAAAATCATGGAAACTCCTCAAATCTGAAACCTCATCACTACTAGGATCATGAATAGAACTTCAGCAAACTCTAGTATCAGCATTTTCAAAACTCTCACGTGTTTTTTTTTTTCTGTCTGTCTAAGGATCTTTTGTCATTGTGTTGGAACATTATGAGATGTAATATTCATATTCTTCCCTGTCTTAAGCAGATTCTAGGCTAACAAGGGGAATATTGTTTATGAGTGATCTCTGAGTTCTGATCACAGTGGAATAAACCTTTTAGAGTGAGATTCTTGTATCTGTATGCTACTACCTAAGATAAAATTCAGTGTAGATGCATATCTTATAAATCACTTTATAGTCTTAAAATTTATTCATAACTAACTTTATACTATAGATGCCATATGTCAATATTTTCATTTCTAGTCATTACATTTAGAAGCACTATATGACACCTGTTCGCCCTTTATTTTTAAATCACAACAGCAAAGTAGATAGACTAGATCTTCAATATCAATACATTATCTGGCCACTATGAATCTGAATCTTAAGAGCAATTTATCAACATAGTAATACCTTCTTTCCTGAGTTCATTCATTTGCCCAGACCTGATTTTCATCAGTATGGGAGATTTTTACACTAAACTCTCATTTTTTTCTTCCATTGCTTTACTTGACTAGATAATTTATTATCTTCCTCTTTCTAATTTTTGCTGCATCTGAGTTCAGAACGCTCGTTTACATAACTACTGATGGTGTTTCTCCATCCCCTTGTAATGTGGACTCATCAGCTGTTTCGCTGCTCTGTGCTGAATCATTTACTATTAGTTAGAAATAAAGGCATAACCAGTATGGGGTTATACCAGTATGTAAAGGAAATTTAGTTGATCTGATTTGAGCCAAGTTGTGTCATAATACCACTAAACTGCCTCATGCAGTTTCCTGCCGATTTACTTTAATTTGTTCCTGGTCCCTTGGTGTGCAAGGGTTTATGCTCTTTTCTCTACTCAAATGCCTTTAATTCAGAGGTGCTCCTCATCTTATATTGCAAAGATGATGAGTAAAACTGAGCCAGAAGCACATCAAAGTGGTTAATTGCAAACTAGCATCAACTTTTTGCCCCTATTTGTAGGGAGAAGAAAGCAGGCGGTATGGGGTTCTTTATTGGGTGGTTGCTATATAATCAGGCTCCTTGCACATAATATCTGTAAGTCTTCCAAGATAATTTCAATGTTAGTAGATGTTTTTTGTTTTTTGTTTTTTTTTTCTGAGGGAGCCTGGAAATATCTTTCACTTGCCAGTGGATGCTTAACTCTTCCCATGCCAACTGTGTTGGATGATTCAGAGTATAGCCAGTCACTACAAGAATTTGAAGCAGACAAAATCAGAAGGAGGCTCTCATAAGAGATGCTGTGTCACCACTGTGGTGAAAGCCTTGCAAATCACTGCAGCAGGTTAATGTCTTGCCATTTGCTTTAATGTTTTTATTTTGACTTTCTTTCTTCAGTTTGTTTTCTATTTCACTTATTTTTTTCCATATTCGCTAATAGTAGATTTGTTTTCCAGAGTAAATGTATTGAGTCCAAGTCTGTTTGGTGAATTCTGTAGGAACCACTCAGCCTCTTCTTATTTGTTGTTGTGTTTTGTTTTGTTTGTTTTGTTTTTTCTGTTTTCCACAAAGGCCTATAATTTTTATTTGTTTTTCATTTTTTAAACTTCGAATTTGAGATGTCCTTACTAAAATTCTGTGTCATCTTCCCTTCTATTTCCTTAACATGTCTTCCATCAATGTGAGTCTACTCAAAAAAAAAATTTTTTTTTCCTTCTCTCAGTAGCCATCATGAGTAGCTAAAGCTCTTCATGATGCTCTGAGATTTTGACTGGCTTGGTCTTGTGCAGCACTTGTGCAGATAAGCAAACTCAACATAGCATCTCAACATTTTTTCCTTTCTCTGGCTCTTACATTCTTTTTGCCTTCTATTATGTGATGTTCCCAGAACCTTAGAGTTTGGAGTGTTGACAAAGATGTCCCTGACTAATCGCCCAGTCTTTTATTCACAGCACTTTGCCCAGTTTCCATTCTAGTATTGATTATATCTTACTGCAGTAAAATGTAGCTTTGCTAACCAAGGTTGAGAGCTATTCAGTTCAGAGCTTCTAATCATACATGTTTAGAAGGTAGCTTGATACAATGGCCACGTATCAAATCAATAATAGCAAGATTAGGCCTGTTGTGGATTTGGCTTAATGCTTGCATTATGGGTTCCCAAATTGCAGGAGAGTCCCTTGCATGAGACAGTGAGAGTCCCTGCCCCCAACTTGTTGTAATTGGTGAATGAGGTTGAGGGCAGCCAATGGCTAGGCAGGGAGATAGATGCGGGACTTTAGATTTCCTGGGCAAGGAAACCAAGGGGATAAGATGGATTTTAGTACCTCCATGCCACGGTAGCAGGAGGATCTGACAGGAGAACTGCAGAAGACACAGTAACAATCATGTAAAGGTCGGGGAATAACAGTCCCAGGGGACCCCTACCCAATTGGATCTCGGGTAGCAATATCGATTCTGTCGAAAGACGGAATATCGATTTTGGTAAGTAATAATTCAGGAGTATCGGGGGGGGGGGAGACATTAGCAACATGGAAGTTTGGGAGTGGCCCAGCCATTGTGCTGTAAAAACATATTATATGTAAGGCTATGTATGTATGTTTTTCTTTCGGGAATCCAGAACACTGAGCAGGTGGTGAGAAATGCATACCACATCTGCCCAAGAGTTTAGAGCAGATTAACATACTACATAGGCCCCCTTTTCTATCACATTAAACTTTCTAAGACATTCAGAGTCACTAATAAACTACACTTCTAACTGAGCCGATTATGCCTCATATCTCTGGAGTATTCAAACAAGGGGGTTGTGGGAGAGCACAGCCTTCTAGGCAAAGTTAGTTCTGATAGATTGACACCTCTGGGCTCCCAGTCTGACTCTGTTCTGCTCACTCCCTCATGGCTTTTATATCACCAGCTAGAGATGGATCTGTTTATTAGCAAGTCCCCCTGGGTCCTCAAACTCTTTATATCTTTAGTTTTATAAACTTTCAGGGCCTGATGCTACTTGCAACCTGCTTCATATCTTTCTGTTTTCTTTCCAAGCTCTCTCATACCTGATCTATTTACTCATAAACACCATCACCTACTGTTATCATTATCTTTTTCTAGGAAATGTACAATTTATTTTTATTAAGACATATACTTAATGCAACTTCTGGATTCTTAGATCTCATATTAATTATTTCTGACATTGCAGAAACAAAATATATGATAGAAGCTACTTAGCAGATGCAATATTTAACTTATCTCACTGTTTCATGGTAAGGAGACAAGTCAGCTCAAATCCCATCTCTGAAGGTGAGATCTGATGGACTCAGATGGATCAGGAAGCAGAAATATCTGGACCACAACTAGAACTAAGGCTTCACTATATCTCCAAAGCACCATCCCCATCATGATCCTACATCTACCAACTAAGCCTCGTGTTCACAACATCACCTAAGAACCAAGTGTACAAACCTGGGAGCCTTTAGGGGAGACTTTACATTCAATCTCTCTGTCCTCTGTGTTTTTAATACTGCCCTCTATTCCCAATTATAGCCATAATGACAAATGTTAGCAAAGTGCAGCTTCCCGTTTAAAATATTCCAGAATCCTACTCATTCTCTTCTTTTTTTATTCACTCCCTAAGACCAATAGTTACTGTCAGGACTTCCATTCACACCACCAGGATTATACTCATGCTTCTAATACAATTCAAGATAGACAGTCCCCTATTTCTGTAATTTTATCATTTCCAGCCTTATTTTACAGACATTTTTATATCCTTATTTACTTTTTTATATCCTTGTTTACTTTCTAGAAAGTCCAGCCTGGCACTATATATCCTTCTTCTTCCCTTTGTCAAGCTGAAGGAAGCTATATAAACATGCTGTCCAATCTTATATACAAAGAATACCCAGAATTCTTGCTACTTGAAAGGCTGAAAACAGAGTAGTTTCTTGAAGCTATGTATTTGAGACCTGCCTAGGCAATATAGACTGTATATTGAAAGAGAAAAAAGAATAATAAGTTTGTGATTTAAACATGCCTTTGAAGTTCAAGCTCAAGTTCAACTTTCAAGTTTTAAGTGCCCATAAGGTAGGAATAGGTAGATAGAGTGGCAGGGGTAAATTATACCATTGTGACTTTAAACCAGATAACCTTGCACTGTATATGAAAGAGCTGATATGTGCTGGGTGTAGTGACACACACCTTCAATCCCAGCATGTGGAGGGCAGAAGCAGGTGAATCTGTGAGTTCGAAGCCAACCTGGACAGCCAAAGCTACACAATAGAGAGACCCTGTCTTAAAACCAAAACCAAACCAAAAAAAAAAAAAACAACAACAACGAAGATGAAATCTATTACAATTCTGATGGTGCTGTGGAATGACTTGTAGAGTAATGAACAACAACCACAAAAAAAGACCCAACACAAACAAGGTCAGGAGGAGGGTTATGTCTATCTTAGGAAGATCAAGATTTTACTAGGAAACTAAGGAAGTCAGAAGTGTGTGTGTGTGTGTGTGTGCGTGTGTGTGTGTGTGTATGTGTGTGTGTGTGTGTGTGTG
>NC_034597.1:31024012-31030315 GCF_900095145.1 Mus pahari
TGTGTGTGTGTATGTGTGTGTGTGTATGTGTGTGTGTGTGTATGTGTGTGTGTGTGTGTGTGTGTGTGTGTGTGTGTGTAGACAGAGAGAGGAGGGATGGAAATTAGGTAAGAATGAGGGAACATTGGCCAGGAAATTGGACTCTGTAAAGGCATATCAGCTTTTCAAAGCGTCATTTTCATTTAATTCTAAGGAGAAAAGCAATTGAGAAATTGTAGACAGAATTACATGATTTACATTTAGTTTTCCTTCATCTTTTGTGGGAGATTAAATCTGTGGTAAAGAAAGGCAGAAGTAGGGTGATAAGTTATGAGACTTTTGCAATGTTTTAGATAAAAGTTTCTGATGAATTACAGTTTGTTGGAAGGGATGGACTGATTCAACCATAACTGTAGTCCGCTTTTGTCCAGTCTTGTCCATCCAAACAACCTAATTCGGCACTTACCATCAGCATGTAATTAAGGTCAGGACTAGGAACAGAAAAACACATTGAGGATTCTGGTTTCTCTCCTCTCATTAATTCATATCTAGCTTCTCTTCCTAACTTTCAGCCCCATATTCTAATGACACCTTGTTTGTTTGAAACAGAACCAAGGATCCTCCACATTTCATGATCAGCTCTACTCCCTGATCAGACCTAGGAAACATACTGCCTTCCTTCTGTCTTTGCTGTGATAAATACTCTGAAAAAGGAAATTGAAGGCTCACACGTCTGGGGTACAGTCTATCATGGCAGGAAGCCACGGCAGCAAAAGGTTGAGGCAGAGTCATCTGTACAGTCAGGAACCAGAGAATGACAAATATTCTCCTTATGCTAGGCTAACTTTTCCTTCTGATGCAGCCCAGCTCCAAAACTCAGGGAATCATTTTAGGTTGAGTCTTATTGTCTCATATTAGTCGAGTCAAGAAAATTCCACATATCAATGGTCAGAGACTAATCTATTTAAAATAATCTACCATATTCATGTCCAGAGGCTTGTCTTCTCTATGATTCTAGATCTCACTAAGTTGATAGGCAATATTAACCATTCTCCATTAGAATACTTTGCCTTAATCTGATTCTTTCTATATGACAATCTATCCATCTAAACACTCAGAACATAGTCCTATGATCTAGTTATAGAACTCGTCATTCTTCAGAGTACCTCATATATAATCTCTAATAAATGCTACCACCTGTAGCTTCAAGATATGTTTCAAATATACATGATAAACTTGAACACTTTGTGACCTCAGTGATTTCTACAAGAAATTCTATGTTTCCTTGCCTGATCACTCGAAAAGAATCTCCCTTTACTAAGACTCAAATGGGCTCTGCAGTGAGATGACTCATAGTGATATTTATTTTTTATGTACATGAGTCAGATCATACTACTGCCTTAGAAAAAGCACCATAATATTTTTCGCATTACATTTTGATAAAATTTCACCCTAGGCAAATGCTGTAAGTTTGTTGTTTCTTCAATAATGTAAGTTCTTTCTGACCTTCATCATTTTGCACTTGCTATAAAACATTACCTCACATATTATCCTGCCATGCCTTCTTATGCTCAGAATACTCTTTAGTGATAAACTTTCCTTAAACTCTTCCCTGGGAAAGTAGATGCAGTCTTAAACTTCAACATTATTTTATTAATCTCTTTAAGTACACTTAGCCCAAAGCAACACAAATAAAGATCATGGATTGGAATCTGCAAACATGTGAAGCAAAATACATGATTCTTTCTTTTAAATTGTTCATCTGTCAGAAGAACATAAATCAGAAACAACATCATTTCCTGGAATTGTTCTAGGTACATGGAAATCATTCACTAAAGTCTCAGCTAGTAAATGAATAGGGAAAGAACAATGTACCCAGCAAAGTGATTGGGTCATTGTAGGTTGTAATTACTAAGCCAACAGATGGAGGCTGACTTTTTGATTCTTAAATTCTGGTGTCCAGTGTTCATATCACATGCTATGTAATAAGTTTTTTTCCGCATGGACTTACCTCATTGGCTTGAAATGATATCCTAGAGTTCAACAATGCTTTGTTCATTTTGCTATATTCCCATTACATCATATAATTACATCATTACATCATATATAGTCACTACATCTAGAATTTTAACTATTTTTAGTTATATTATATAACTGGAATACCAGCATCCTTGTTTGTATTTATGACACGCCATCTAGCTTATTGTGATGTTTGCACTTGTATTTTAAAATTCATAATAGGTCACTGCTTTCCCCTAAGCTAAGCTTAGGAGTGCCATGGCAAATGGTTAATATCCCCATTGACAGCTAGAAAACCACAAGAGAGTGTTGAAGTAACTTTCCCAAGGTTGCTCAATGGATCATTGCCAGTACCAGAATTAGATCCCATAACTCATTCTTATTTAGGAAAGCACTCTTATTCTGGTTCTCAGATACACAGGGAGAACACTGTGTCTCACCATCATTTTTCATTGGTGAGTTTAGAATAGACAAGGCCTAAACCAACTTCATAATAGAGGTCTTTATTTCATTTTGGAGGTTCTGTGAAATATGGCTAAGGATCATTAAATGTTACAGATGGGTTTAAGCTGAGATTAGTTTATTGATCATTAATCAGCTAGTGAGCTTTTTAATAATTAATTGGAAAAATGTTGCTAAATTGTTCAGAGTTCATTGTACTTACAATGAAAGATGTCTTCAATCAATTGTGAAAATATAAAAAAAAGTTATGTCAACATGTGTATAATTATACTGCCTTGCATTGAATATTGCTTAAACAGAAATAAATTATAATAAGAATTTATTGACACTAAGTCAGAATCTTCTTTTCTAAAACTGCAATTAGTTCCTGCTCCCAAAGTCAAACAAAATACTTGTAAAAAGTAATGAGCATAATTAATATTAGCCTAATGATAATTGCTAGAATATTATCTGCATTGAATTTTGGCTTATCAAAATCAGTTAATACTGTTTCATTTTGAAAGACATAATTTTAGATATTTTTAATTTTCCATTATATCATGTTAAATATGCAAGACAAGTTGTATAACAGCTTTTTTAAAAAAAAATAAACTGGTTGCATGATTTTTCTCAAATCACTTTTAGGATGATCAGAATTACTATTTAACAAGTAAAACCTTAGCATATATACTTCATTTAAATAAAAATCTAGTCAACTTTGAGCTTTTAATAAAGCCCAACCATTTTGTGGCTCACCATGCTGTGTGTGATTTGATGTCTATTAGTTTACCTCCATGCCCCAAGCAGTTTTATTGTTTACTGGGCCCCAGACTTTCTGAACTGTATGAGGTCAGCAAGGCCTCAAACTATGAGTCTCTGCACTTGCCTATCTGATGGTTTGGATCTTTAAAACTGAGTAGCTGTACATTCCCCAGGGTGCTCCATTCTAGTGCTTTTTACCCAGTTGTATTACAAGCAACATTTGCACTATTGCCATTTTGTTCTTGCACATATCTCCCTTCACCACCTACTGGTAACTCATTAGAACACACCATCTTGAGAACAGTCCCTTTAAGATTTTGCTGTGTAAAATCTAAAGCTCAAGAAAATAGTAGAATAACATAGGTGCTCTTTAAATATTTGCTCTGAATGAGTGAAAACCATCTTTCTGATGTGGCTGTGCTTAGATGAAGAAAACAAATTCCAATATGCTAAGGATGGAGTTTCTGTTCCTGGCAGGGCAAGCATTATTTTATTTATTTATTTTTTTTGTGATTTACAAAGATATCTATGTACACTAACTTACACAGAGACATATAATTAAGGATGAACTAGTATATAATCAATGGTAGCATCTAATATTGGATTCTCCATCTTCTTCCAGATTGATTTAAATTACATTGTAGCAAGCCAATATATTAAGTTACACAAAGGCAGATTTATATAAGTAGTATCATTACTATGTGTGTTATTGTTAAATGCAGCTTATGGTATTGAGAACTAGACAAAAATCAGAATATTCACTTACACCTGATTTTCTTTAATGTCTAATTGTGCTTCAAAAATTATCGATTCAGAACTCAAAGTAACGTTTGTTACTGTGTGACAGTTCAGTCTCACAATGCTCAGGTTCTTTTATAGATATATATTCATAACAAATAGTGAAGGCTGTCATCATGAAACTTAGAAAAGAGAAATTGTCTTTTAATAACTGCTGAAAATTTTGTAACAAGAAAAAATTGAGTAGTAAAGAAGGAAACCCAAAATTATCCAATAAATAAAATGTAATTAAACTTTATTTTTTTATGATGCTTGGGTTTTCATAGAAGGGCTTATACAAGTTAATAACATGCTATACTACTAAGGGCACCTGGCTCAGATATGTATTTATTTAAAAGCTAAAATGATGGTTTTTGAAAATACCATATAATATTTAGTATTAACATTCACTTTATCTGAATTCTAAAAACTGTTGCAATTAAATTGCTCACTATTAAAATAAACATCTCTAGAGGTATAGCTCTGAAAAATACATCAATGAGAGGATTTTCATTATAAATTTAATAGGAAAAATGATGCAACATCAAAGTGATGTATTACCGTAAATTTCTGTTCACAGAAACAAAGCAATCTAACCCAGTCTGGAAAAGGTGCTTGTATTGTGTCCATTTTACCAGTGACTGATGATACAACAAGCAACCCTGTTCCCTCAGACACTGACCCAGAATGCCAGCTTTATCAAGAAATCCCTTCACAGCAGCTGTTGTGGGCTGCATAGCAGACTGGTTAGGTGAGAAATTGTGGGTGGACCACAGCAATTCCTGTTTGAAGAAGCCCTTGAGTAGTAAAACTGTGATGCACCCTGAAGTCTGACTTCTGCAGGCTCAGTACAATCTGTCAGATTGTTTTCCCAATTTCTGAAGAGTGGCCTTTTCCATCTTGAAAAGGACTTGTCAGTTGATCACATAAAATTCTGTTCACAGCAGAGAGGCTTCCCATCTTCCCTGCAATTTCTGCTTGCAGAGATTTTTTTTTTCATGACTTTACTGAATAAGGAATTCTACCATCAGTTGTCTTCTGCTTTCTGGGCTACTGCAAATGCACTTTTCATATATTCTATATGCTTACATTTTAACCACAGAGAATCAAAATACTTCGTGTGTGGAAATATTGCAGATTCTCGAGGAATTTTTTTAAAATTCTGTTTTAAAAAACCTTTCCTTTACTTTCTATGATGGTAAAGTAAAAATTATTTCAAGCCATATAAAAGCCACAGTGATTCATCAGGAAAAAGTCAAATCCATTTCCATGTCGCCACAGCAATGTAGGGGACTATATAATTAAAGCCATCATGGCCCCAATTTATCTGTTTTCTTTATGAATCATTATCTGAGCTAAAGGGCATATGATGTGTTCTTACACTTGTCACTTCAAAAGTGGATACAAATAAATAAACATGAGCTTGTCAGCATAGTTGTGATGCCTCTGATAAATATGAACTTTAAAATAATCTCTCCCAGGTACAGCAATTAATTTCTATTTATTATAAAAGAGTCAGGACATATTTTTACATTTTTTTCACAAGCATCAAAGAACCCCTTCCCACACACACATAATGAAACATTTCATGTTTGTAACATGTTATGAAGAAGTACGACTCACAGACAAGTAAATTTATTTGCAAATCAGATGAAAAAATTACTTTGTATATATACACATTATTATTATGTATATATATATATACATTATTATGTATATATATACAAAATAATGCTTATAGGGTCTGCATTTAACATTATACATATACTTGATGATAGATAATATCAGCAAAAGGAAAAAATAATGTGCTAAAATAATCTGTGCTGTTGTTAGTAATCGCAGTGAATGGAAGCTGACATGGAATGGCCAATATGCATTGAATTTGCGAGTGAGGAAAGATTGCCTGAGAACGCAGAGGAAGATAAGTGAGCTCTCGTGACAGTCTGCTTTTAGGAGTGGATAAAGTGAAAATGATGTTCTCACGCATCTACTGTGAGGGAACACTATGTCTACTTACCATCTTCTTCAAGTCTAGCTCAAACTATTTTTCCATATGTAGTTTGATGAAGTTATGGCAACTGTATTTTACTCTATTTCCATAAACGGTGACAAACAAGACTATGTTTATTCTACTCTTTATTCTCTGATCAGCATGAATTAGCAGGACCAATCGCCACACAAGGATAAATGGATTCTAAAGAACTTTTCCTTCAGTGCTCAAACTCGTGGTTGACATTGAGCTAACCAGGCCTCAATAACCATTTCCTAATGGGTTGAGATTATTTTCTCCTCCTCCCCTCCCCTCCCCTCCCCTCCCCTCCCCTC
>NC_034597.1:31030545-31048753 GCF_900095145.1 Mus pahari
CCCTCCCCTCCTCTCCTCTCCTCTCCTCTCCTCTCCTCTCCTGTGGCTCAGGTTTGTTTTCCTTGAGGACATTCTCAGTATTAGTTAGATATTCACTATGGTGTTCAGAGTAGAACCTGTCTAGCCACACCCCTCCTTGGAGTTGCCAGTGGTCCCATTATCAATACCTGCTTTCTGAGACCTGTATAGCTATATAGTAAAGTATTTGAGGAACTGGTGTTTTGCTTCCTTGGACATACCTAGTTGAAAGATGACCAGACAGTTGATGTCATGGAAGAAATATGGCTCTGGTAAATGTTCTGAGGTAAAGCGATCAGGGAAAGAGACAGAGCCATTGACTGTGACAGCATGGGGTGCTTCTTATCACTGAGCAACAAAGGACTTGAGGAATTTTTCAGAAAAAAATATATTTCAATTTCTACTAATGTAGTTACTGTGTTTTCTTTTTTATTAGATCACAGTAATTTTTGTAAATATATACCCTCACCTTTTTTTTTTTAAAAAAGAAAGAAAGAAATTGCAGTATTGCCAATATCATTTCAATCCCAAACAAACTTTAAATAACAGCTGACTAGAATGTCTAAATCCTAAACACAAACATGGTTACTTCTTTGGTTATTTCTGTCTGTCAAAATAAAAATATAAAGCCACACATATGGTAAATTTTTGGCCTCTTCCTTTCTTTGCAAGATTGTTTCCTGCATTTGAAATACTCTCATTGTATTTTCGAGAATTTATTGAATAAACTTTTTACTCAGTTACCTATAGTTCTAAGCACTTATATCGCTTCTATTTCCCATAGCCCCAAACTTGCAATTTCCTCTGCTTAAAAGACTGTATCCCTCTCTCAATTCAAGAGGGGTTTATCATTGGCTTTACATGAGCCACCTTGCTCTTGTCCTTTCCATTTCATTGTTCCTCGTCCTTTCCATGGGATAATTTGTGTGTTTACCTAGTGGCCTTCCAATTGTTGTGCTTCCTTTATCTCCATGACTTCCCAGTTAGTTTGCAATTCTCTTTGTGACAAATTAGATAGAAACTTTGCCAAACTTAGAATCTTCCAGGTACCAACAAAATAGTAAAATAAAAAAGTTCATAAGATAATTTCATGAGTAAAAATGTTATATTTGCCTTCACTAAAGAAAATATTCAAAATAATAGAAAAGTTAAAATTAAAATCAAACAATCTTTATTAAGAAATGAATGGTATTGTTGAGCTCTCAATAACAACTTCTGAAAAATAAAACAACTTCTGATCATTTGCGTTTTGCAGATATTGACTTACTTTGGTAATTAAGAGTTTTAAAATCTGTTATTTCATTTTTCTTCTTTATGGCTGTTCATCCAAAACTAAAATAGTGTTAGTTTCCTCAATTTTGTAATGATTTCCCCCAAGATAGCAGAGTAGTTAGAAGACAAAAGTTCAAAGAAAGGTTAATGGATAATATTAGCTGAGCACAATCTTCATCACCCTCAGCACCTCAGTGAAAAGATAAGCTGCGATATTCTGAATGTTGTTCCTGTGCAAAAAAAAAAATCTACCAATGTTCTTAATTCTACCAACAATAATTGGATCCTGTTACTAATTGGTTAGCAACTCCCATGAATGATTAAAAACCATATTTGATAGATTTCAGTGATAAGAAATGTTCACGAAGGGCAAAGAAACATTTTATAGAACATCTTTAGGTGGTATTTTCTGTATATTCCTGAACAAGGAGGACTCCAGACCTATCTTCATTTTAGAAAAACAAAAGAAATCAATAAATCTTTGGAAACATTTATAAATGTGATCAGAGGAAATCTTAACTCTATATTAAGAACTATAGTTATAGATAAGGTGTCATTGAGACTGTAACTTCTTTTATATTAACTGGCCCATATCAATTGCATATATTAATACAATTCTCTGTAAATTTAGGTAAATGCAAATAGCATATACTTATGACATCAAGCCTTCCTTCATCCGCACAACACACATGACCTCAGAAACCATGTGAATTCACTAGTCAGCCTCCAAATACTAGCCAACTCTCTAGGCTTTCATGTGTGAGAGAACATGCAAACATATTTTTCTACATTTGGTTTATTTCACCTCATATAAATAATATCATTCTCTTCTGGGGCTTTTTCCTTTTTCTCAATTTTTGTTGCATTTTTGTTTGGTTATTTAAATATATTTCATGAATAAGTGAAAAAATAAAGAGATATTGAAGCCTAGGGTCAAGATGATCGAAACTATCATGCTCCCTGATATTTTCCTTTGGGATGTGGAAACTGTATCAGGGATGTTGATCCTTACAGAAGCAAGTACACAAGTACACAATCTTGTTTTCTCCCAGACATGGGATATATATATATATATATATATATATATATATATATATATATATTTCAATATTTAAATATATAGTCAATATTTAAAAGGGAGAGTAAGTTATAAAGCTATCCATTAACTGTGTCTTCTAAAACCTACAATGGTATAGTTATTTTTAGATAATAAGTCTAAGAGATCATAAAAAGGATGAAATTTGTCAAAATTCCCTGTTTCTCCTGTCAGTTTGCATTGAATTATTTTGCTAATTTTTTTTAGTTTGTCAAAAATATTTTTATTTTGTCAAAGATAAAGACCATGCACTTAAAATATACACCAGAATATATGATGTCACCTTAGATATTGAGTTATCCATCCTGGCATATATTTGCTTGAGATATAAACTAGAAGTCATTCTCGGGCACTGTAATTTTTGCCATGTAAGGTAAAAGGAAGGAGTTACAGTTAGTAAGACTTGGCCTCTGTTTCTTCAATGCTACAGGCGGTCCTGATGCAGGTCTAATGCATGGCTCTTCCTTCTTCGAAGGGTTCTACTATCCCCTTAATCTAACAGCTAAGGAGTTCGGAATCTACTTAGAAAGCTTTGTCACCGTTGCATTAGAGATTTACTCTCTTTATCACATTGCTGCCACTATCAAGATGCTTGGGCAAGAAAACCTATACGTGCTGTATATTCTTTAGATTCCATGCTGAACTATTTTGCATCCACTGATTAGACTTCAAAAAGAGGACAATCTGCCTGACCACTGGTGTGATTTCTCACCATTCATACAAATTTCACATAATTCACAGAGCAGGTGACATTGTTTGCTGGAGGCATTTTCACCACCCACATGTCTAAATTACTGAACGTATCTTTTCTGTGGTTTGAAGAGTAGATTTATTTCCTGCTCAGCCTAATAAAAGAAATTGCTTCCCTTGTTGGGGGAAAAAGGTTAGTTAAACTTGGTAGCAGAGGCCGTAAAGTCTTAACTTTGTAAGCCCATGGTAGTGAAGGTGGGACAGAAATAGACTGTTGTCATGAAGTCCGTCTGTGCCTCTATCACCCCAGCCATACTCATGGAGAGGGAGTATTCCCAGAGAGTCACAGCCTATGAAGAACTCAGCCTGAGTGCTGCTTCACAAGTGGCAAATATCGACTTGGATTTGTGCTTATCTTCTTACTAGTCACACTGATGAGCCTGAAGCAAGGCAACCATGATCTATGGATTTGCAATTGCATGGGCATGGTTTATTGGATACATTGTTCATGTGATCTCTGAGGAACACATTTGGTTGGGGTTTTGTAAGACATTACCAAAAAAGAAAAAAAAAGAAAAGAAAAAAAAAAGAAAAGAAAAGAAAAGAAAAGACACTACCATATCCCATTGTCTATGATGCTTATTCTTTTTAAGTTGAAGATTATATTGGTGACTGTCATGATAGAATTGGTTTCTGTAATATCCATAAGAGTTATGAATACTCAGAGTTATAGAGAGTGGGTTTCATGCTAACCTACAAGAAAGAGTCTTAAGCCACCAGGAGAGACAGGAAATGAGTTTTACTTACTATTTAAGACTGGGTCTAGAACTGGTGAGATGGTTCAGCGGGTAAGAGCACTGACGGCTCTTCCACAGGTCCTGAGTTCAAATCCCAGTAACTACATGGTGGCTCACAACCACCCATAAGGAGATCTGATACCCTCTTCTGGTGTGTCTGAAGACAGCAACAGTGTACTTCTATATAATAATAAATAAATCTTTAGAAAGAAAAAAAGGGTAGTGTCTCCCAATCTGTAATATTTCTTAAGCTGGCCCAGGACATTGCATGTAATGTATGCTTCCCTCACTCATGGAATTTCTCTGTTTCAGTCTCATAAGTGCTGGGATTACAGGCATGAGCTACACTCACCATGAAATGAATCATTTAGCCATCAAGATTGCCAGTCTTGCACTTGGTTAAGCAGTATAAACAGCCATTTTTACAATTTTGCCTCTAAATTTTATAAGTTGATGAGCTTTAAGAAAGCACAGAATCTTTTTCAGTATTACATGAGAAAGCAAGAATTACCTTAAAGTTTTCACCCCCAATGCTTGTTTTTAGTTACTTAGATTCTGACATTTAACATAACTTTATTCAACAAAAAGGAAGCTTCTGGAAGTCAAACATTTCTTTTTACATCTTAGAATCTTACTGTTTTTAATCAACTACTTTTAGCTTAGTAAAAGACTGTGATTGAATTGTTATGCTCCTTACTATCAAGTTGATATTTTCTACAATATATTCCACTAATTACAAGGAATAAATGGCTTTTGAAAACTTCTGTTCCATGTGTAAAGACCACACCCATCAACTTCTCTATAAATTTGCATGCATGTTTTAGAAATATTATAATAATCACTAGGGCCAAGTGCCTCAAATTCTTGATTTCACCAAGAACTTGAACTCAATATTCATTATCATAGTGATTTGTGTATTATGATGTCACACAATATAACTATTGTTCTATCCTGTAGTAATAGTAATACAAACAGAATGGTTTATCTAAACAGAAATCACCATGGTTCCTTAAAGTTTGTATAAGATTTTTTTCTTGTCCCTTTAACTGTGGACCCTAGAACATTACCCCTGGGACTTAGCTGGTTTCCAACACCCTTACTATAATTACTACTCCACTATCACAAGGTATGTTCCCTTGTGCCTCTTTCTGTAGACACACGTTCTTCTAATAAGGACAGCAATGATACAGAATTATATCTTTCTCATGACCTCATTCAACTTTATTACATCTATGAATACTATGTTTCTTAATAAGGTGTCATTCACAGGTGCCAGGGGTTAGAGTTTCAAATTTCCCTTTTAAGGGCATGATTCAATCAATAATATCTCTAAAGATGGAAATTTTACAGTATTGCAAAAGTAAGGATGGGACTTTGTTACATCTGCTGGGGTTGGTCGACACCATAGGTAGGAGCACACAGTGCCTGCAGTTTAAAGGCACATGAGATTTGCAAGGCAGTAATCTAAGTATCTGAAAAAGATGCTGGCCAGCCTGAGACATCGCGTAGTGGTAAGAGCTGCGGAAATGAATGCCTGAAACCTTCACATTCTAAATACCTAGCAACATCTTTTTGGTCACATTCAACTCTCAAGTACCCAGGACAGTGAGCATAGAGGAAAACCTGAAATGATAATTCCAAGTGACAGAGGAAAAGCTCAAAATAGCCCATGTAGTGAGAGTTCACAAAATAATTAGAATAAAAGTAGTTCATAATTTTTAAAATTTAAAATAAATTCAATTTGAAGCTCATTATTTAGTAACAGATTGGTATTATCAAAACATGGTAATAAAGCCTGATTATATTATTTTAAAAGACAGTTAATGGTAAAGTCAATTTTTAAAGTTAGATTTACTTGATTTGGTATTTCCTTTTGTACGAATTGTTCCTGTATTTCTATTTAGTGAGGCATGAATACTCAACAAGGATATTTTCAGAAAAGTGGGTATTAAAATAGAAAGTCTGGCCACTGCCTAAATGCTCATTAAAAATAGATCCAGATAAATGTAATCATGCTGATGTAATATGATTTTATGGCTCTACAGAAAGTTTAAGTTAAAATATTGGTAGCAGATGACTCATGTTCATTAACTTGTCTCAGGTATGCATTAGTACTAGTAACTCAGGAACAACAAAGAGGAAGGGAAATAAAGCAGATAACAATTCTATTTCAGGAACAGCAGAGCACCCAGTGCCTAATTTCTCTTTATGACATCACTTAATCCCTGAGTGATTCACTGAATGATCTAAACATACTGGCTGACCTGTAGGACCACACAAACTTCATTTCCACTTAGCTAGTCATCTATTAACAGATATAAAAGTCACTCCACTGTTTTATAACTATCCTATTAATTTTGTTTTTATTCATGATTTTATTAACACAGATTTAAAATTTAAACATATTCTGCTCATTTATATTTTGCCTAGTTTCATAATAGTATATTTTAATAGCCAAAGCTTTTTTTGTTGTTGTTGTTTCAAATGAGTCTAAATATAAACCTTGACATATAGGTAGAGTTTTTTGTATCCTACTTATAAGCCCTCTGGGATATAATAGCATTTTTAATAATTCCTTTATTGCCTTTGGCAAGTGCCAAAATTTAGATTTCATTTTTATGTAATTAAAATATAGTTGTGTCATTTCACTTTCTCTCTCTCTTCTCTACTAACCCTTCAATGTCCCTTCAATTACCACTCCAAATTCATAGCTTCCAATGGTTAAGAAACCATTGCTTTAAAATACTTTTCTTATGCAAAAGATACTGAACACAATTTCCCATCCCCTAACCCTTTCTAAATCCTTCCCACCTGCAACTCACACAACTCCACACACATTCTTTCTCTCTTTAGAAAAAGAAAAGGGGGAAAATAACAATTGAAAACAAAGGGAAAAAAGAATTTAAAAAAAAGAAACACAAAACAGGAAGCACATAAAAACACACAAAAACTCCTAAAGCTTAAAAATAAGAAAATATATTTTCTTTAATAATTTTGTTACATGTGCATATAATAAAATAAAATAATTATACATCTTGTTGAGGCCATTCCCCCTGTCTGAGGATCTAGTGTTGAATACTGTGTTTTCATTATTAGATAACCAATTGGGGGTATCTTAAGGTCAATTGTTCTCTATATTCTGACTAGCTGTGGCCTTCTGTAACAGTCTACTGCAAAAGGAAGCTTCTGTAGTTAAGAATGAGTCCTGTATTTGTGGGTATTGGGATATATTTACACCTATAATTCACCCCAAATCACATTTTAAATATGGTATAGAAAATGATCCATGTTTATTTATTCTATGAGGTAAGCATATTATTTGAGACAAAATTTATTCCTATTAAATGCCTTTGGTGACTAAAACCTAGTTGTGAGCATTTCTTTTTTGTTTGTTTGTTTGTTTGTTTGTTTGGTTTGGTTTGGTTTTTCGAGACAGGGTTTCTCTGTATAGCCCTGGCTGTCCTGGAACTCACATTGTAGACCAAGCTGGCCTCGAACTCAGAAATCCGCCTGCCTCTGCCTCCTGAGTGCAGGAATTAAAGGCGTGCGCCACCACGCTTGGCTTCGGGGTTCTTTTTTATGCCAAAGTATACCAAAGGTAAAACCAAATCTTGGAATAGGCTTTGATGCTTACATGTCCTTGCTCCTTGAATGGGGTGAGCAGTGTACCATTTTGGAACATGAAATAAACATCATTTATTATTGTTCTGCCATTCTCAAGAAAATATCCCTGCCTTGGGTGCTAACTCTGTAGCCAATCCTTAAGCACCCAGAGAAGGCTCCAATCCCAGGTGCTCAAGAATGCCCAGAATCATGGATCAAAGATGAGTAGGACACACTTCTGTTCCAGCACCAACAGGAGTAACTGGGACCAGCAGGATCCAGGAATACAGGAGCCCCACCTGACCAGTGGCTCAGTTTCAATCCACTCTGAGCCTGTTTACCATGGGCACGATCTCTGTAGCCAGTCCCATAGCACTCAGAGGAGGCTCCAATCCCAGGCACTCTAGCACACCCAGATCACAGGATCACAGGATCACAGGATCACATGAGCATGATCACACCAGTTTCTCCAGGTCCCAGAGGCAGTTTGACACCCAAGAACTCTGATACATCCAGAATCTCAGGATCACAGGATCACAGAATCACAGGACCACAGAAACAGGTAGACTCTAAGGAGTTCTGAGACAACCAGGATTACAGAATAGACTGGCTCTAGTCAGATATAGCACAGGCAGGTGGCACAAGAGATAATCAAATGGCTGGAGGCAAGCTTAAGAACATAAGCAATAGAAAACAAGGTTACCTGTCATCATCAGAACCCAATACTCCCATTATACCAAGGCCTGAATACACTATCACACTGGAAAAGCAAGATTCGGGTTTATAATCACTTCTCATGATGACTATAGAAGACTTCAAGAAGGACATAAAAAACTTCTTTAAAGAAATACAGGAGAGCTGGGCGTGATGGCACACGCCTTTAATCCCAGCACTCGGGAGGCAGAGGCAGGCAGATTTCTGAGTTCAAGGCCAGCCTGGTCTACAAAGTGAGTTCCAGGACAGCCAGGGCTATACAGAGAAACCCTGTCTCGAAAAACAAAACCAAACCAAACAACAACAAAAAAAAAAAAAAAAGAAAGAAAGAAAGAAAGAAAGAAAGAAAGAAAGAAAGAAAGAAAGAAAGAAAGACAGGAGAACAAAGGTAAAGAGGTAAAAGCCCTTAGAGAGGAATCACAAAAATCCCTTGAAGAATTACAGGAAAACACCACCAAAGAGGTGAAGGAAATGAGCAAAATCATCCAAGATCTAAAACTGGGAATAGAAACAATAAAGAAATCACAAAGAGAGACAACCTAGGAAAGAGAGCAGGAGTCATAGATGCAAGCATCACCAACAGAATATGAGAGATAGAAGAGAGAATCTCAGGTGCAGAAGATACCATAGAAAACATTGATACAACAGTCAAAGAAAATGAAAAATGCAAAAAGCTCCTAACCCAAAACATTCAGGAAATCCAGTACACAATGAGAAGGCCAAACCTATGGATAATAGATATAGAAGAGAGAGAAAATTACCAACTTAAAGGGACTATACATATCTTCAACAAAATTATAGAAGAAAACTTCCCTGAACTAAAGAAACAGATGCCCATGAACACACAAGAAGACTAAAGAACTCTAAATAGATTGGACCAGAAAAGAAATTCCTCCTGACATATAATAATCAGAACAACAAATGCACTAAATAAAGGCAGAATATTAAAAGCAGTAAGGGAAAATGTCAAATAACATATCAAGGTAGATCTATCAGAATTATACCAGACTTCTCACCAGAGTCTATGAACACAAGAGAATCCTGAACAGTTGTCATAGAGACCATAAGTGAACATAAATGCCAGCCTAGACTACCACACCCAACAAAACACTCAATTACCATAGATGGAGAAAACAAGGTATTCTATGACAAAACAAATTTACACAACATCTTTCCACAAACTCAGCACTACGAAGGATAATAGACAGAAAATACCAACACAAGGAGGGAAACTACACCCTAGAAAAAGCAAGAAAGTAAACTTTCAACAAACCTAAAAGAAGATAGCCACACAAACATAATCCCACCTCTAACNACAAAAATAACAGAAAGTAACAATCACTTTGCTTAATATCTCTTAGCATCAATGGACTCAATTCTCCATAAAATTATAGAGACTAACAGACTGGATAACTAAACAGGACCCAGCATTTTGCTGCAGGAAAACAACTCAATGACAAGCACTGACACTACCTCAGAGTAAGAGGCTGGAAAACAATTTTCCAAGCAAATGGTCTCAAGAAACAAGCTGGAGTAGCCATTCTAATATATAATAAAATCAACTTTTAACCAAAAGTTATCAAAAAGGATGAGGAAGGGCACTTCATACAGGTCAAAGGAAAAATCTGCTAAGATGAACTCTCAATTCTGAACATATACACTCCAAATTCAAGGGCACCCACATTCATAAAAGAAAATCTATTAAAGCTAAAAGCACATGTCATACCCCATACAATAATAATTGAAGACTTTAACACCCAACTCTCAGCAATGGACAGATCATGGAAACAGAAACTAAACAGAGATGCATTGAAACTATCAGAAGTTATGATCCAAATGGATTTAACAGATATCTATAGAACATTTCATCCTAAAACAAAAGAATACACTTTCTTCTCACTGCCTCAAGTACTTTCTCCAAAATTGACATTATAATTGGTCACAAAACAGGCCTCAACAGATACAAGAAATGGAAATAATCCCATGCATCCTATCAGATCACTACAGATTGAGGCTGGTCTTCAATAGCAACAAAAACAGCAGAAAGCCCACATACACAAGGAAACCAAACAACATTTTACTCATTGATAACTTGGTCAAGGAAGAAATAAAGAACAAAATTAAACCTTTTTAGAATTTAATGAAAATGAAGACACACCATACCAAAAGTTCTGGGGCACAATGAAAGCAGGACTAAGAAGAAAACTCATAGCTCTAAGTGCCTCCAAAAAGAAACTGAAGAGAGCTTACACTAGCAGCTTGAGAACACACCTGAAATCTCTAGAGCAAAAAGAAGCAAATACACACAAGAGGAGTAGAGGGCAGAAAATAATCAAACTCAGGTCTGAAATCAACCAAATGGAAACAAAAAGAATGATACAAAGAATGAACCAAACCAGAAGTTGGTTCCTTTGAGAAAATCAACAATATAGATCTTAGCCAAACTAACCAGAGGCAGTATCCAAATTAATAAAATCAGAAATGAAAAGGGAGACATAACAAAGGAAACCATGGAAATCCAAAAAATCTTCAGATCCTACTACAAAAGTTTATAGTCAACTAAATTGGAAAATCTGAATGAATTGTGCAATTTTCTAAATACATACCACATGCCAATGTTAAAACAGGATCAGATAAACCATCTAAAGAGTCCCACATCACTAAAGAAAGAAAAGAAGTCATTAATAGTCTCCCAACTGAAAAAAAGCCCAGGACAAGATGGGTTTAATGGAGAATTCTATCATAATTTAAAGAAGGTCTAATACTAATATTCTTCAAACTATTTCACAAAGTAGAAACAGAAGGAACACTACCTAATTCATTCTATGGAGCCACAGCTATGCTTATACCTAAAACACATAAAAACCAAACCAAGAAAGAGAACTTCAGAACAATCTTCCTTATGAACATTGATGCAAAAATACTCAATAAAATTCTTGCCAACTGAGTCCAAGAACACATCAAAACAATCATTCACCATGATCAACTAGGCTTCATCCCAGGGATGCAGGGATGGTTCAATATATGGAAATCCATCAACACAATTCCCTATATAAACAAACTCAAAGACAAAAACCACATCATCATCTCATTAGATGCTGAGAAATCATGTGACAAAATTCAGCATTCCTTTATTAAAAGTCTTGGAAAGACCAGAAATTCAAGGCCTATACCTAAGCATAAAAAAAGCAATATACAGCAAACCAGTAGCCAACATCAAACTAAATGGAGAGAAATTTGAAGCAATCCCACTAAAATCAGGGACTAGGCAATGTTGCCCACACTCTCCCTATCTATTCAATATAGTACTTGAAGTTCTTGCCTGAGCAATTAGGCAATAAATGGAGGTCAGAGGGATACAAATTGAAAAAGAAGAAGTCAAAATATCACTATTTGTATATGATACGTTCATATACGTAGTATGATATGAAAGTGATAAACAACTTCAGCCAAGTGGCTGCATATAAAATTAACTCAAACAAATCAGTAGCTTTCCTCTACTTAAAAGATAAACAGCCTGAGAAAGAAACTAGGGAAACAACACCATTCACAATAGTCAAAAATATTACATACCTTGGTGCGACTCTAACCAAGCAAGTGAAACATATGTATGATAAGGACTTCAACTCTCTGAAGAAAAAAATCGAAGATCTTGGAAGATGGAAAGACCTCCCATGTTCATTGATTGGCAGGATTATTATACTAAAAATGGCTTTCTTGCTGAAAACAATCTACAGATTCAATGCAATCCCCATCAAAATTCCAACTCAATTCTTCATAGAGTTAGAAAGAGCAATTTGCAAATTCATTTGAAATAATAAAAACTCAGGGTAGTGAAAACTATTCTCAACAATAAAAGAACTTCTGGGTGAATCACCATTTCTGACTTCAAGGTGTATTACAGAACAACAGTTATTAAAAAAAAAACTGCATGGTATTGTTACAGACACAGGCTGGGAGATCAATGGACTAGAATTGAAGACCCTTGTACAAAGCACAAATCCACATGGATCAAGGACCTCCACATAAAACCAGATACACTGAAACTTATAGAGGAGAAAGTGGGGAAGAGCCTCAAACACATGGGCACAGGGGAAAAATTCTTGAACAGGACATAAATTGCTTATGCTCTAAGATCAAGAATCAACAAACATGACTTCATAAAATTGCAAAACTTCTGTAAGGCAAAGAACACTGTCAATAGGACAAAAAGGCAACCAACAGATTGGGAAAAGATCTTATCCAACCCTACATCTGATAGAGGGCTATTATCCAATATATTATCCAATATATACAAAGAACTCAAGAAGTTAGAATGCAAAGAATCAAATAACCCTATTAAAAGTGAGATACAGAGCTAAACAAAGAATTTTCAACTGAGGAATATTGAATGGCCAAGAAGCACCTAAAGAAATAGTCAACATCTTTAGTCGTCAGGGAAATGTAAATAAAAACAACCATGAGATTCCACCTCACACCAGTCAGAATGGCTAAAGTCCAAAACTCAGGTGACAGCAGAGGCTGGCTAGAATGTGGAGAAAGAGGAGCACTCTTCCATTGCTGGTGGGATTGCAAGCTGGTACAACCACTCTGGAAATCAGTCTGGTGGTTCCTCAGAAATTTGGACATAGTACTACCTGGGAACCCACTAATACCTCTCCTGCGCATATACCCAGAAGATGCTCCAACATGTAATAAGGACACATGCTTCACTATGTTCATTGCAGCCTTATTTATAATAGCCAGAAACCCAGATGTCCCTCAATAGAGGAATGGAATCACAAAAATGTGGAACATTTACACAATGAAGTACTATTCATCTATTAAAAACTATGAATTCATAAAATTCTTAGGAAAATGGATAGAACTAGAAAATATCATCCTGAGTAAGGTATTGCAAAAGAACACACATGGTATGCACTCATTGATATATGGAAATTAGCCCAAAAGCTGCAAATACCCAAGATACAATTCATAGACCACATGAAGCTCAACAAGAAGAAATACCTAAGTTTGGGTGGGTGCTTTAGTCCTTCTTAGAAGGAGAACCAAATACTCACAGGAGCACATATGGAGTGTAGAGCAGAGACTGAAGGAAAGGCCACCCAGAGACTGTCCCACCTAGAGATTCATCCCATATACAGTTATCAAACCCAGACACTATTGTGAGTGCCCAGAAGTGCATGCTGAAAGGAGCCCGATATGTCTGTCTCCTGAGATGCCCTTCCAGAACCTTACAAATACAGAGGCAGATACTACAGACAACCGTTGGACTGAGTGGAGGGTCTCCAATAGAGGAGTTAGAGAAAGGACTGAAGGAGTTGAAGGGGTTTGCAACCCCACTGGAAGAACAACAATACCAACCAGCCAGACCCCCCGACCCCCAGAGCTCCCAGGGGCTAAGCCATCAACAAGGCATGCATCAATTGATGGAGAGTTCTTTGGTCCTATGAAGGCTCAGTTGATGGCCCAGTATAGGGAAATCAAGGGTGGGGAGGTGGGAGTGGGTGGGTGGGTGTTGGAACATTGTCATAGAACTGGTGGAGGGAGGATGAGATGGGGGTTTCTGGAAGGGGAGAAACCAGGAATGGGAATAACATTTGAAATGTAAATAAAGGTAATAGCCAATAAAAAAAAAAAAAAAGACAGTATTACATTCTGAGCATTAGTATCTCACATCAAATAAGAACTGACTATTTTTCCTGGGTTCTCTTACAATACAGGAAAACACATTATTGCTTAAAAATCTAAGAGGAGGCAAAAATGGTTATTAAAAACAGCAACATTTTATTCCTTTCACATTTTTAACTTATTATTCTTTAATCTATTTTTACAGTCCAGTTGTTATCCCTCTCCATTCTCCACTCTACAACATCCCATTTCTCCTCCCCTCTCTCCAAGAGTATGTCTCCCAACTTCACCAGACTTCCTGGGGTAACAAGTCTCCCAAGGGTTAGGTACCTTTTCTTTCACTGAGACTAGGCCATCAGGCAGTTCTCTGCTGTATATGCATCTTGGGTCTCATATCAGCTAGTGTATGCTGCCTGGTTGGTGGCTCAGTGTCTGAGAGATCTTGGGGGTCCAGGTTAGTTGGGACTGCTAGTCTTCCTATGAGGTTGCCCTCCTCCCCAGCTTCTTGCAGTCTTTCCCTAATTGAACCACATGGTTCACCAGCTCTGTTCAGTGGTTTGATGTAAGACTCTTTCAGCTGCTTGCTGGGCTTCTTGGAGTGTAATCATGCTAAGCTACTGTCTGTAAGTTCACCATAGCATCAGGAATTGTGTCAGGCCTTGGAGGTTCCCCTTGAGCTGAATTCCAATTTGGGCCAGCCACTGGACCACCTTTCCCTCAGTCTCATCTCTATTTTTGTCCCTGCAGTTTTTTAGACAGGGACAATTCTGGGTCAGAGTTTTGACTGTGGGGTGGCCACTCCATCCCTTCACTTGATGCCCTGTCTTTCTACTGGAGGTGGACTCTACAAGCCCTCTCCCCACTGTGGGGCATTTCATCTAAGGTCATTCCCTCTGATTCCTGAAATATCTAATACTTTTAACATGAAGGGGTGCTGTATTTTGTCAAAGGCTTTTTCAGGATCTCAGGAGATAATCATGTGATTTTTTTTCTTTGAGTTTGTTTATATAGTGGATTATGTTAATAGATCTTCTTATATTGAACCAACCTTGCATCCCTGGAATGAAGCCTACTTGATCATGGTGAATGATGGTTTTTCTATAAACCTACTGACAGTTAGACCAGCACCATTTTTTGAAGATGCTTCCTTTTTTCCATTGCGATCAGCAATTTAAGACCCATACCTAAACATAATAAAAACAATTAACTGCAAACCAATAGTCAATATCAAATTAAATGGAGACATACTTGAATCAATTCCACTGAAATCAGGGACAAGACAAGGATGCCCTCTCTCCTTGTATCTATTCAATATAGTATTCAAAGTTCTAGCTATAGCAATAAGACAACAAAGGGAGATCAAGGGAATACAAATTGGCCTTTCATATTGTTGATTATCTCCATGAACAAAGTATTTTTCACATCTAAATGCCAAAATCCATGAGCTGTTTTAAAATTTTAATAAATTTGTTTTCTCTCTCTAAAATTAATTTCTCTTTAAATTAACTCACCTATTTTTGATAGTACATGTTTGTGACTCCATATTTCTTACATTAAACATTATGTGTTAGACTGTAACTCTGGAAGAGGTCTAAAACTTTTTTTCCTCCATTGGCACCAATGAACACAGATTCTCTTCTCTTCTTTGATTTTATTAATACTTGTACAAATATATTTGACAAGTGGGAATACCCCAGGTTTCAGTTAAAGAACTTTTTGAGAAGTAATTAATTTTCTGAAACCAGAACCAAAGAACACCAAGATTTGGCCAACCATATCAGTCCTTCCTAATTATCTAAATGCTTCAAGATGCTAATGTTAGAAATTTCTCACAAAAATACTTAGATGTTTTTAAATCTGCCTTGTCCCTTCCCCCATGAATAATAAAAAACTGTATTTTATGTGGATACTGGGTTACCATGTACAAATGTCAGGAATCATTAATTTTTAAAAGTAATGCTCAAAATTATAAAATTTAAGAAAATAAAGACAAAAGGATAGACCATCCAGAGACTACCCCACCTGGGGATCCATCCCATAATCAGCCACCAAACCCAGATACTATTGCATATGCCAGCAAGATTTTGCTGAAAGGACCCTGATATAGCTGTCTCATGTGAGGCTATGCAAGTGTCTGGCAAATACAGAAGTGGATGCTCATAGTCATCAATTGGATGGAACACATGCCCCCAATGGAGGAGCTAGAGAAAGTACCCAAGGAGCTGAAGGGGTCTGCAACCCTATAGGTGGAACAACAATATGAACTAACCAGTACCCCCAGAGCTTGTGTCTTTAGTTGCATATGAAGCAGAAGATGGCCTAGTCAGCCATCATTAGGAAGAGAGGCCCTTTGGTCTTGCAAACTTTATATGCCCCAGCACAGGGGAATGCCAGGGCCAAGAAGTGGGAGTGGGTTGGTAGGGGACCAGGGCAGAGGGAGAGTATAGGGGACGTTTGGGATAGCATTTGGAATATAAATGAAGAAAATATCTAATAAAAAATTGAAAAAAAAAAGAAAATAATATTCGCTACTTAGCCAGTAATACAATTTATATTTGGGTCACATAAAGATGTTTACAGCATGTGAAGCCTCAGAATTTTTACCAGAAATTTCTTAATATGCATACCAGTAAGTCCAACATGTCTAATGATAAACAAAATTTTATATCTAGGGGAAAATGGATTTATCTCTGTAGTTAAGTAATGTTCTATAACCAGAAATAGATTTACAACAGGAAGAAAGAACAGGATGTTCAGAGTGATTCAGGCAGTCAAGAACAGGAAGGAGGACCTTTATTATGAATACAAGAAATTCATGGAAGATTCAAAATAGACATAGGCAGAAATAAGATATGCACAAAATACTTTATGCACATTTATACTGTGTATATATTGAAGCATTTGGTTACAATGTCTTCTTTGAAATTTGGAATCATCTTCTTTTAATTTACAGTTATTCCCTATTAAATATATCAATATATTTCTATAAATATGAATATATGCAGAGTCATGGCATATGTGTTCTCAATAAAGGCATATTTAATAATTTCATAAACATGACTTTTGTCTCCACTAAATCATGTCACAGGAAATTCTTGATAGATGATATTCTTTATTTCTCTTGAACCATTAGTGTTCCTAAAAAGAAGATGTAAATGCAGTTATATAAAAAAGAAAATATACTTTAACTTCCTAAGATAAAACAAAAACTGCAAAAAATAATAAATGATAAATTTCTCTATAACATTCCCACTCAGAGTAAAGAGACCAATAGCTCATACTGTTAGCAACTGAGCACTCAGTCAGTGAGAATAAGATGTTGGAAGGATGGAGGAGGCATTGTTGAGCATGAGATATGCATGTTGGATTTGGCAGCTAACTAAACTATTGGAAAAGGAGTAGTGCCTGAATACTGAGAAACACATCATGTAGAAGGAGACCGTATTAGTTTCCCATCTCTATCTACATCAATAACTTACTGTACACTGATTGAAGACACATAGAAGAAAATATTTTTTAAAACTCTTAATATTTTTCAAAACATTGAGATTCTTCAGAAGGTATAAAAATAACTATTAAAGTAATCTTACTTCTAAACTCATAGCCAAGGAAAATAAGATACTGATTACAAAAGGGATAACTATCCTCCTATACTGTTTACTGCATCATTCAAAACAACTCAGACATTGAATTAATATAAATGTATTATATATATATATATTAATATATATTAATATAAATGTATCATATATATATATGTATCATATATATATAAATGTATCATATATATCATATATATTCATATATATATATATATATATATATATGATTGTGACTAGAGAAGGAAAATGTGACATGTGTAAACAGGGGAGTGTGATGCAACCCTATAAAAGAGAAATCTGTAATTTGTGATTACACGGATGAATCTGGAAGACATTATTCAAAGTGAAATAAATCAGATATAGGAAGGAAAACACTGAGTAATTTAACTCATATGTGGGATTTGAAGTAGAGGTTTCAGAGGCTGAGATTTGGAAGAGTGGCTGCCAAGGGTGAGAGAAAAGGGAATACCTGGGGCAGAGGACACAGACTGCCAGGGTTGAAGGTTGAATAATCTCTGAGGCTCTAATGCACAGCATAAGGACCACTGTTAACATGAGATTGAAAGTTTTATCACCACATGCATCAAAAAGAAACAATAAACTGTGATGGTTATATTAATTAGCTTCATTGAGATGATTATTTTATAATAGGTTATATTAATTATATTGTCCATCTCATTTATGTATAATTTCCATGAAGTTGAAAAGAAGTACAGCAGTCTCCAGGCCTGAACCGGCATCCCACACCTTTACCGCCTGAGGAGGGGTGTCTGCCCGGGAGCAGT
>NC_034597.1:31054600-31059453 GCF_900095145.1 Mus pahari
CTTGGATGGTTTTGTTCAATTCCTTCACCAGTGTGGTTGTGTTTGCTTTTAATCCTTTAAGGGATTTTTGTTTTTCCTCTTTAAGAACTTCTACCTGTTTAGTTGTGTTCTCCTGTACTTCTTTAACGGAGTTATTAATGTTCTGTTTAAAATCCTCTACCATCATAATGAGATATGATTTTAAACCCGAATCTTGCTTTTCTGGTGTGTTGGCATATCCAGGACTAGCTGGGGTGAGAGTACTGGGTTCTGATAATGCCAAGTGGTCTTGGTTTCTGTTGGTAAGATTTCACCATCTGGTAATCTCTGGTGTTAGATGTTCTAGCTGTCTCTGACTGGAACTTGTTCCTCCTGTGAATCTGTGAGCACTCTGTCAGTTCTCTCCTGAGTCCTGAGCATCAGAGCATTCCCTGGAGGCCAACTCTTCCCTGACCAGAAAGGTGCACAAAGGACTGAGGATCAGCTCCGCCTCCTGGCTGAGGATGAAGGCCCAAAGGGACTTTGTCCTAAAAGCTCTCTTGCTTCTGCAGCCCAGGCACTCTCCTGCACAGACCCGCCTCAGAGAGACCTAGCATAGAAAAATGATGACAGCAATATCTTACTTATGACAGGCAGAAATTCAGGGGACTACAAACATGGAATTTTAGGGTCATTCTTGGAAATTCCATTGCAGCATTCACTACTAGATATTCCTAAAATGAATTATGAATGTACATGTGTGTATGTCTGGGGGGGGGGAGCGTGGGTGAGAGGGAGAGAGAAAGAGTGTGTGTAATACTTGGAGTTCAAATGAGCAAATTTTATAAATGGAATAACAAAAGTAATTCAGCAGTTCAGTAATAATTTACTGTTTAGAATAATTTATCAAAGGTATATTTTAGATCTGAAGCTTGCACCACAAAACAAAACCAAACACACTATATTTAAGGAGTGGTATCTAATATATAGATCAAAAGAATGCTTTTATTTTTACCATGTTAATATATATTTTTAAATTTGTTACAATAAAATGGATCAAATGATTCAATAACAACCAGAATAAACCCAACAACTGTGAAATCTTATATGTATATATTTATGACACACCTTACAATAATTAAAGTTTCAAATACATTAAAATAATATCTTTCTCATTAGAATAATGACCTCAATCTATCACATGTGTTATATTAGGAAATAACATTGGCTTGTTGGTTTAAGAGAGAATTCTAATCTTTTTTATTTTTTTTTAAACCATGGAACAAGAATTAAAACAAAATGAAGTTCTGTTTGTGCTTACCATCTTATCTAGTAAAAGATCTACAACATATTACAAATATTTTCTGGTTCTTTAAGTATAACAAATACTTAATGCCTCTCAGCTTCAATGGAGGCTGTGACAGTTTCTAAGCTTATAGTAAAAAATATGGAAAGAGAAAATAGTAAATTTAGAGGGGAGGCCCCACCAGAATTAGGAGAGTTAACTAAAAATATTGTTTTATTATATACTCCCTGGCATTGTGAAATGAGAATAATATTTCATGTTCATCGTGTTCTCCCCCTAAATTTATAACTCAAATCTAAGCATGACAATACAGCAGATAAAGCACCCTGAAGGAATTATGCAGAATGTTTTACTGCCTTTTTTTTTAAAAAAATCAAGTTCTTGAAAAATAAAAAATACTGAAAAAATTTACAACATAGGGAATATAGTTAATAATATTGTACTAAGCCTTTTAAAACTGTTAAAGAGTTCATTTAAAATATGCTCATCATTAAAATAATGTAATGATATATATATGTATACACACACACACACACACATATATATATATATATATATATATATATATATAGTTAGTTAGTTAGTTAGTTAGTTAACAATTTTATAATCTATACACAAATATAAAAGCGATAACCTTGCATACCATAACATGATATCCCTAGTCAACTAAAAGCTTTTAATAAATTATAAAACTGTCATGAACAATAAGACCCTAAGATGACATGATGAGCCAGCCATCTGCCTGAGTTGAGTAGTAAAACAGGAGAAAGGGCATTAAAAAATTTTTGATGAAAATCAAAGTGTAGGATAGTCAAGAGTATTTTATGATCATCTATCCCTCTGTCTCTCTTTCTCTTTGTCTCTGTCTCCTTCTGCCACTACCATATGTGTGTGTCCCTATCTCCACCTTTTTCTTTCTCTGTCTCTGTCTCCCTTTGTGTGTGTCTCTGTGTGTTTGTGTGTGTGTGTGTGTGTGTGTGTGTGTGTGTGTCTCCCTTTCACTCTGTGTCTTTCTTTTTATAAAACGGTCTCATTCTGTAGCATAGTTTGGCCACAGACTCATGATCTTCTTGCTTCCAATTATATAATACCATATGCAGCCTAAAGGCACCAATTTCTCAGTTATTAGAAATGTGCCTCTTATGTAAGGTGTGATAATTCTGGGAGAGGATATGGGAATTCTTTACACTATCTCAGGGATTCTCTTCTACTCCTGTCCCAATTTTGCGACATATTGATTGCACAAAGTACAGGTTTTTATTGTGATATTTTCATTCTTTCATTTATTGAACACAGACTGTATTCACTCCCCTATCTCTTACCCACAGTTCCTTTTTTAAATTCATGAGAGAGGCTATTTTCCTTTCATTATAGTTTATATAAAAGAGAAAACATGTATTTGTGTATGGCTTTCTGATTTCAGTAGATATGTAGAAAATGTTCAACATCTTTACAAATCATGGAAACACAAATCAAATCTACACTGAGGTTTCATCTTATACCAGTCATATGTCTATCATCAAGTACAGAAAATAACAAAATAGAACACAAAAAGGGAAGCATGACCTTTCTACTCCTGGAAGGACTGTAAATTAGTCTAGTCATTGAATGGATCAATAAGGAAGTTCCTAAAAATTTTAATATAGAACATTTATATGATTCAACTCAGTGTGCATTCCCCAATGAATTCAAGTAAATATTATAAATAAAGATGCTTGTATATCTGTATTTACTGTGGCACACTAGAAATGTGTAATCAGCCACTATGACATCCATAAGTGAAAGGACAAGTGGAAAGTAGTATATTTTCCCAAAAGAGGATTTTTTTTTCAGTCATAAAAAAAGAAGAATTTTACCGTACCTTATAAAAAATAGGAGGAATTAGAAATCTAAAGTGTTCTAAAAAAATTAAATCTGTAACATGTAGTTTATACAAGGAAAAAATAAGTATACATGAGAGAGTTAGTATGTATGTTTATTTTTTAGGAATTATGCAAACACAAGACACATATCAAAAACAAAAGAATGGTTACAGACATGGGAACTTATAAAATACAGAACTTAAACAAGAATTCAGCACATCTAAATAAGGAAAACTGTTAAAGAAAGAAGAAAATAAAAACCTTCTGTGAGGTAAAATGATACAATGAATTAGTTTTAAACTGATGGAGATAATCAAATATTGACTCATCCATAAAAATAAATCCAAATTACAGGCACAAAATGGTATGTCTTATTAAAAATAAGAGTAATGGGAATCACATTGACCTGATGCTCCTGGCCAGAGACATCATTACAGAATTTTCTGTGGAAAAGCAGTTCAAATTCTGAAAAAGTCCAGTTCATTTCATAATTCTGTTCCTCAACTGTGAGCATTTGTGAACAAAATAGCTTATACCTCTCTTATACAGAAATACTTTAGGCAACCTACTACCCTCACTTTACTAACCTAGCACAATTCCTAACTGCATTCCAGATGTCTATCTAGCTTCTTATCTATAGGCATAGGCTCAGATTTTCTAAAACCCACTTTTATTAAGGGTTTTCAAAATGCTTTGACCCCCCCTGCTTCTAGCCCACCGTCTAAAGGTAGGGGAGAAAAGATGGTAAATAGGACAAGAGGATGTGGACCCGTTTAGAAGTAGTTCTTTGGGAACGATTTCAATCTCTGTTTTCAGGATACAGCGGCCCAGTAGAGTAGTATCGGGATACCAAACACAAATCAGCAGTAGTGACATGATCCAGCAAAAACACCCAGGCCTCCACTGAGTCGGTGCAAGTCAGGGGGAGTAACCAGAACCAGCCTAGCAACCAGGAATTCTCTGCCGTGCCTCTCTCAATGAAGTGAGGATCTGCAAAGACAAGACACAAGACTATAGCTGGCTCTGCAAGCATGTTTTCACTATCCATTGAGTCCTATGTATACTCTCTCCAAACATCACATGTCCTCCTCCAAGCCTTTCCTCAGCAAAACACCATGTGAGTCTGTATCGTCTGACATATTCAGAAACTTACCCTTCTACAGATAAGTGTAGTCCCCCCCCCGCCTTGTCCAAGAATATTCTTTTTGCAAAAGATAAAAACTATTGCAGAAAGCCACACCTGGTCAAAATACAGAAATTACAATCTAGGATAGTCTCTTCCTAATTGATAGATCTGCAATATACCTCCTTCACCAGTGGCTCTGGTAGCATGGTGACGGAGGAGCAGAAAGAGTTAAAAAAAAACCAAAACAAGGCAAAAGAGAGGATTCTGCTGTGAGATCGTGTCACTTAGAAATGACAGGAAATCAAAACTATGGCTACCTAAACAAAACCTGACCAATGACAATATCAATACATATTTGCAAGGGAGTGGGAAACCTCATAGATCCCCAACCCTAGACAAGGAACTACAGGCAGACAAAATGTGGAAAGTAAGAAAAATAGTGTCCTCCCCAAGGATGAGGTCCTATCCAGTTACTCAGTACTTTAAAAAGAAGATTAAGAATTCAGGAAACAGGGCTGGTGAGATGGCTCAGTGGGTAAGAGCACCCGACTGCTCTTCCGAAGGTCCGGAGTTCAAATCCCAGCAACCACATGGTGGCTCA
>NC_034597.1:31059965-31069326 GCF_900095145.1 Mus pahari
CACACACACACACACACACACACACAGAGCTAAACTTAGTACTGAAAAACTATATATATATATATATATATATATATATATATATATATATATATTCAAATATATTTATAGTTGTTAAGACAAGATAAATGAAATACAGAAAACAAAAATTAGGAGATACATTATATAAAAAAGAAAAATATAGTTTTTAGGTGAAGTTTATAGATATACTTTAGGTACACATGGATTATACTTATAAATTTATATTATAAAATTTTCTCATATATGGAATCAGGAGGAAAACAAATGTAACTAGAAAGGGGGCTTCTCAGAAGAGGGAATGAACTAGAGTAGAGAAGAAAGGTCTGATAACAGAGGGAAATAGGGTTGACATTTTCAGGCATGCTATGTGTATGCATGCAAAACTGCCAATGATGCATATGTTGTAAAATTAATAAATGTAAAACAAAACAAGCTGGTGGCTGTCTGTAACAGAAATGGAGGGATTATAAAACAGGCAGTGGTGTCCAATCACATATGTCTTAATCTTAGACTACCAGCCAGAAAAATTATTTCACTCTGGATCATTGATTTATTGTAGCTCCTATACCTAGAGGCTGTGTAAACACTGCAAAATCACATGATGGTTTTATCCTTCTTGTATAATATAAAGAAAACCAGAGTAAATGCTAATTATGATTTAAGATGGTTTTATTGACTACATCATCTCATTATTACTCATTAATACAAAGATAAAGTAATGATTTATTTATGAAAATTAAGAAGCAAGAAGCAAGTACTGGAGAGATGGTTCAGAAGTTTTCTTACAGAAGAACCTATGATTCATTCTCAATATATATATATATATATATATATATATATATATACTAAAATGGAAGAACCAAGAAAAACAAGAGTTGATTAAATCTTATCTAATAATATTTTTTGGTTTTTACTTTATATTTTTCAAAAATTATTAGCCTGCTGTTTCAATGTTATTGTTTTATTACTATTATCAACACTGTGAACTGAATGCTGATAAATACCTTCCACTAGCTCTGAAACAGGTCAGTTGTCTCTCTCATGGGATATTTACAACTTATTTCTTTTGTATTTCATCAAAAGTTCATATTATTCACTATCCTTCTAAATTAATTCAGTCTAGCTTAGTATCACTGCAGTAGAGGATAGCACTCAAAAGATATTTATAATGACCAACTTTTCCCAAATCCTAAATTTATAAGTCAAAATAAATATTCTTAGTGTTTCAACATGTATGACAGCACACATGATGTCTGAATGTCACCTGACAGTGTGGATCAGGGCCACTAGTGAGGGCACTCAGCCTTATGCCATATGTAATTTGTTGGGTACTTCTGTAGTTCAGATAACAGTGTAAATGGCCTCAAAAAAAAAAAAAAAAAAAGACTGAACAATTATCTTTCTGTTTCAATTGGGACAAATGTTTAAGGAGTATTGGCACTGATTCTTCTTTGAAAATCTGGTAGAATTCTGTGCTAAAACCATTTAGCTCTGGGCTTTTTTTTTTTTTTTTTTGCTTGGAAGCCTTTTATTTACTGTTTTGATTTCACTAGTGGTGAAATAGGTCTGTCTAAATCGCTTATCTTACTTAGTTTAACTTTTGTAGGCAGTATATATATTTCAAAATTATCCATCTCTATTTAAACTGTTAGGTTTTTAAGTATGTCCTTAGGCTTCTCTGGGTTTGCTGGGCATCTGTTGTTATGTTCACCTAGAAATTTTTGTTTTTCAGATTTAACATCTTCCTTGACCAATGTATGTATTTGTTCTGTTTTGTCTTGATTTCTGAGCTTCTCTTTTCCTTTTTTGTATTCTGCTGGTGCTGCTGAAGCCTCCCTCTGAAGTTTCTGTTTTGCGTTCCTCCATTTTTCATTTCTAGCTTCACTTCCGTTTGGAAGTCTTTAGTGGTTCTACTTCCATTTGCTATCTGTATAGTTTTCTTCCTTTCATTCCACTATTCATTTTTCACATATTTCACTAATGGATTATACATATGCTCTTTAAGGCCTTTGAGCATATTTATAATAGTTATTTTGAAGTCCTTGTCTTGTGCTTCGGTGATAATGTGTTTCTCAGTTGCTACTATACAGGGGTGTGGGTATCTTGAGAAGACATACTGTCCTGATTCTTACAGATTGTGCTTTTACAGTAGTATCTGGGTGTCCAGGTTTGGGATGATTGATACTCTAGGTGGTGATACGTGGTCTTTACCTTTGGTGGTGGTGGTGTTCCTGCAGGTCGCCTGCTACAGGGCTGCGGTTGAGAATGGGAATCAGAAGACCAGGGAAAGGAAGTGGAAGATTGCCTGCCTGCTTGATTCCTTGACCAGCTTAGAAAGCAGGTTTTCAGGGAGCATCAGGTGTTATTTGGTGAGACAAAGGAATGAGGTGGGGAAGAAAGGCGGCAGGAGAGTATCTGCTGAGTCCCTTGGATTGGGGACAGAGAGAAAGGGAGAGGGTGCAGCAGGTCATCTGGTGTATAGTTAAAGATAAGAAGAGGGAAATGAAATTGGAAGATGGGAAGAACAGTAAAAATTTTCCTTACCAGTGTGACCAGCGGTTTCCAGGGAAAGACAGCCTTAGGTGTTGGCTGGTGAGTCAAATGGTCCAGTTTTCCTGCTTTTAGGTGCAAAAAATATAACTGTATGTAGTTTAAACATTTTTTTTACCATAAGATTCATTGGAATCCTTTTATTTTATTTTATTTTATTTTATTTTATTTTATTTTATTTTATTTGTGTGTGTGTGTGTGTGTGTGTGTGTGTGTGTGTGTGTGTGTGTTCATTTAGGACAGGAAAGAGTACTAGACCACCTGTAGCTACAGTTATAGACATGTATGAGCTGTCTAACATATGTGCTGTGAAACAAACTTCTGTCTTCTGAAAGATCGGAAAATGCATTTAGGTGAGCCTTCTCTCCAACCCTCTATCCTAATTTTCAAAAAATTATTAACAGTTTTCTTTTTGATAATTTGTAACCTATCTCTCACTATCGAGGCTTGTTAGTCATCACTTAGAAATCCCAGTTAGTTGTCACTTTGGTTATCCTTAATCTATAGCCAACTACAACTGAGCTTTCCCTGCAGTTAATGTAAACTGTGTACTCCTTATGACCTAGTAAGTGAGACGCTATCCAGAGTACTCATGGGACACAGCATTGTGCTTACATGCTTCTTTTCCCTTCCTTTACTATCATCTATGGAGGCTTCAGCTTTTGAATATTACTTAGGTTGAGTTGCTATATTCCTAGAAAAGCAAGAGTCATATTGCAGTGTATCAGATGAGGTTTACAAAGCTACTTTCACATCCTTTCCTTCAGTCTCTGGTAAAGCTTTCATACTACCAAATTGACCATTATCCAGTGTCATATGCTGTCTTTATTCTACATACTCTGTATCTTTCATGTTGGCTTAGCCTTCCTACTGTATTGATATATAAGCTATTCCTTCCAATAGCTCGACCAGAGCTTCCTTTGGGTGATTTGATATTTTACTTCATAGTATCTGATAACCAGAGGGGTATATAATGCATAGATTCTTTTGAAGGCATTATGCTCTTTTAGAATTTTTCTCTGTAAGAAAGAAGTCCTAGCTGCCACTAGGAAATTCTGGCACATTATTGAAAGTGCGTGACATTCTGAGATCAGTGAAGTTTCAAGATTCTCCTCATTCTATGTGACCAAATCCCAAGTCTATTGCCCTTCTTTATTTCAACTCTGAGTTCTAGCATAAGAGTTTGCTCAGAATAGACATTGTGTATATCTCTTGTGCATATTTCTTATGAAATACAAATTGGGTCTAAATTTAGTTTAGGAGACTTTTATGAACTTCCAAATAGTTTCTTTGTGTTTAATATTTGAGTCAATGTTACTAATATGTTTTAGTCTTCATTATATGCCTCTAATGTACTTTTAGTACCTGTCAATGTCAAGTTCCTCCCAAAGTACTGATAGGAATACTTTAGTTTTCAAATATCAAATAAATCTTAGTTCTCAACTCTCAGATAAATTATACCAGTGAGAATAATCTTAACAGACCTCTGACCTTGCTCACCATGAGATGGATTTAAGAACTTTCCAACAAGAACCCTGACAGAGACTAGGATGTGTTGTCCCTCGCAGCCATGGGGTCTACTGGCATCTAGTTTCCTGACATTCAGGACATTTTCTAGGTCAATTGGTTCAGTTGTTAGATGAATTTCCCTCTTTTTTTCTCCTGGATTATATTAACATTTATTCGTAAATATACTCTAAAATGGTGGAAGCATGGTTCTTCACCATCAAAGGTAGAGGCTCACAATGACTTAGAAAACAGAAAGCAGTAATGGATGATACTCAAAAATAAGCTAACTTGATTCCTGAAAATTTTGTAAAGAAACATGGGTCTTGAATATTCATTCTGTGTTTTGTGGAGTCTTCCAACTTTTTTTTAAAAATTGTTATTTGTATATGTGCTTCAATTTGACCAGTTTCTACATTAAGATGTATTGAATTTTAAAGAAAGTATAGTATTAGTTCTCTCATAACTTAGTTTCTATTTTAAAAATATTTGAAAACTATATAATTTAACTGAAAATAATGTTTCCTCAGAATTTAATGTCATTAAATTAATGTCTTGAAGACATTTTGCTGTATAGTGGTAAATTGTCAATTTGGTTCTTTTCCTTTATGACTTCTGAAAAAAATAATACTTTTTCTCTATTTTGAGATTGAAAAGTCTGTAATGGGAGACCCACACCCATATATTAGGTTGACCTTGGGGAACCCTATAGAAGAGGAAGGATTTCAGGAGCTGAGAGATTAGGAGAACAAGGCACGTAGAATCAAATAACCAGGGCTGATCAGAGCTTACAGAGGCTGAAGTAGCAACCGTGGAGTCTGCAAAAGCGTACTCTAGGTCCTCTGGATACTGTCTGAAATTGTTTAGCTTGGGGTGTGTGTTAGATTCCCAACAGTGAGTGAGTGTCTCTGACTCTTTCTGTCTGCTCTTAGGATCCTGTTCCTCCTACTGGGTTGCCTTGTATAGCCTTGATATGAGAATTTGTGCATCTTATTCTGTGTTCAGTTGGTATCACTGGGAAGCCTCCTCTGTTCTGAGTGGAAATGGAGGAGCAGTGGATCTGGAAAAGAAGCGAGTGGAGGGATCTGTTAGGACTTGGGAGAAGGGGAGACTTCAGTTAGAATATCTTGTTTGAGAGTAGAATATGCTGACAGGACTGTCTCTTGTGAGACAGTCTATAAAGCTGTCTCTTGTGAGGCTATGCCAGTGCCTAGCAAATACAGAAGTGGATGGCCACAGTCATCATTGGATGGAACACAGGGCCCCCAAAGGAAGAGGTAGAAAAAGTACCCAGGGAGCTGAAGGGGTCTGCAACCCTATAGGAGGAACAACAATATGAACTAACCAGAACCTTTAGAGCTTGTGTCTCTAGCTACATATGTAGTAGAAGATGGCCTACTTGGCCATCATTGGGAGGAGAGGGCCTTGGTCTTGCGAAGATTATATGCCCCAGTACAGGGAAATGCCAGGGCCAGGAGGCAGGAGTGGGTGGGTTGAGGAGCAGGGCAGAGGGAAGGTATAGGGGACTTTGGGATAGCATTTGAAATGTAAATGAAGAAAATATCTAATAAAAATAATTAAAAAATTAATACAAACAGACAGGAAAAGGAAAGAAGAGCCAAGTCTACAATGTAATATTTGTGGAAATGCTTATTTTCCTTCAGAGTTCTTGAGTAAATGAAATGCAACAGGGCAAAGCAAAAGATAAAGATTTTTGTTAAAAATAAGAATTATCTTCCTGAGGGTATGTGTCTTGGAGGAACCCCATATATTTTTGAAAAAATTATCTATTCACCAGAGAAAGGCTCCTACTTCAAATTCTATTTAAATGGCATAGCATTTAATCTCTGTATAGAAGGACAAAGGGGTTAATAAAGCATTTGAACAGTGAACCCAAGATTCAGTAGTTCCCCATATTCCATTCTGCTTAATTCAATAATTAGTTGGTCCTGGCTCGGTTAGTGCTGTTGTTGCAAATACAGGCACTCACAGTTTAGACCATCATTGTAAGACTGGGACATACAGAACTTCATTGTAAGGCTGGGACATACAGCCGGACTTCACTCGCAGCCTTCCTCTGAGGTATATTTTGGAATCTGGACTCCTCTGTCCTCATTAATATTTCAGCATTATCATAAATTCTGTAAGCCTTCTATATAACTTCATATCTTACATTAGGTGTGAAGAAGTATACTTCTTCCATTTATCAAGGAGAATGTTTACATCAAATATTCATGTGAGTGTATTTTCTATATCATGTTAACTGGATTTAATGAAGAAATACAATTAAATATTTTCCCACTTTATCTCTTAAATATGTCTTTCAAGATATAGTTTTCTGAAAGGAATTACAATGTTCTCTATAAACATTAACACATTATATATCATGCTAATATGCAACGTTTTGGTAATATATTTGTTTCTACATTGTAGCAAATAATAAAATATATCCCATGTAGCAGTCTATAAAAGTGTAGTAAAAATGAGTCAACAAATGTGATTGAATTTTGCTTACAATTACTGATTATCAAATGTTGAAATGCATTCTGATTTTAATCTATTTTTTATATTTTAGGTATATTTTAGAAATTTGCTTCACACTTCTAATTATTTGTATGTATGGGTGTTTGAATGAGGATTTGTGTATATGTGAGTGAAAGTTCCCACAAAGTCCATAGCTAGAGATACAGCCAGTTGGGAGTTACTCCAAATAAGCACTATAATGTAAACTTTGGGTCTTTGGGATATCAGTAAAGTATTCTTAACTGCTGAGCCATCTGTCCAGCCCAATTTTTATACTGCCAATACCACTGAGTCATTCCATTTGTATTATACAATCGGTAGCACTAATTATACAGATGTGTTCTTGTTTCACTAATTGACACATTATTGACTAATTCTGGGTACTTACAGTAAAATTATATGTAATATTTCCAAGTGATGATTAAAGTATTAGAGATAAATGTCTATCATATTGTACAGTTAAAAATCAAGATGCATATAAATGGGGACTGAGGAAATGGCTCAGTGGGTAAGAGTACTTGCTTTGAAAACATGAGGACCTGAATTATAATCCCCAACCTCAATGTATAAACAAACAAACAAACAAACAAAACCACTAGCCCCAGGATTGGAAGCAGAGACATATGGTCAAGCCAAATTAGCAAGCTTCTATTTCAGTGAGAGATGTTGTTTCAACACAGTAAATAAGGCAGAGAATGATTAAAAAGTCATCTGGTATTCTGCTCAGGTTTCTGCATGCACATATATGAGTGGGTACATTCACATGCAGTACATAACACACACATGTCACCTCCACCATCACTACTACATCACATACCCCATATATATATACATTATTTCCATACATGAATACATATGAATAAAATATAAGATAAAATAAGCACTGCAATCCTTTTAATTTTAATTATTTCTTATATTTGCAAGATTATTACATTGTTTTTCCTTTCTCTTTCCCCCTCCCAAACCTCCCACATAGCCCTCCTTGCTCTATTTCAAATTCATGGCCTATATTTTGTTAGTTGTTGTTTTATGATTGTGATGATTTGCATATTCTTGGGCCAAGGAGTAGCACCATTTGGAGGTGTGGCCTTGGTGGAATAGGTGTGACCTGGTTGGAGTAGGTGTGTCACTATGGGTGTGGGCTTAATATTCTCACCCTAGGTGCCTGGAAGTCAGTCTTCCACTAGCAGCCTTTGGATGAAGATGTAGAACTCTCAGCTCTGCCTGTGCCATACCTGCCTGAATACTGCCATTCTCCCACCTTGATGATAATGGACTGAACCTCTGAACCTGTAAGCCAGCCCCAAGTAAATGTTGTTTTCTATAAGACTTGCCTTGGTCATGGTGTCTGTTCACAGCAGTAAAACCATAAGACCGAAGTTGGTATCAGGGACTGGGGTATTGCTGTGATAGGCCTGACCATGCTTTTATTTGAAAGAATGTGGATTTGGGGACTCACAACCAAAAATATAAGTCTTATGAAGAGAAGTTTGAACAAGCATTAGCAAGCTTAAAAAGAAAAAATATAAAATATATGGTTTGAGTATTAAAGGGGTACCAGGAAGTTTAATGGAGCAAAATCTTGTGTTCTAGGAGATAATAGTTAATTAAGGGAGTGGGACTTTGGGGCAAGATCCTACCCAGCTAAATTTAGATCCAGGCATGATGGTACACACCTTTAATCCCAGGAGACAGGCATGCTGATCAAGGATTTGGAAAACATAAAGCCAGTGGTAGTATAATAGTACAAGCTGGTCATGTTCTAGTGCCTGCAAACAAGCAGAACTCAGCAGCTTCAGCCACGTTTCTCTGGCTCTAGGGTTAAGAATGGAAAGAACTACTGGGACAATTGAAGCTAGTTAGCTGGAGCTAAATTAGCAGTGATTAAGAAGAGACCAGCATCACTGAGGTGAAATCTTCTGGGATCACAAAGAAGCTGTGTTCCAGAGATAGCCAAGGTTTAACCTCAGGCTGCAGCTGGATTTGGTAATGTGTAAGAATCACCCAGGTGATACTTGTTTTGAAAGCATGAAGGTATCATGAAGAACAGCTGAGGCTTGGCACTGTGAGAGGCCATGGAAGGCCATTGGTGAAGGTACAGCCTCAGCTGTAGTTGATGGCCCAGGACTGAAGGGGTCATGCAAAGGATTTGAGGCTTGGCACCATGAAGTGAGCCTATGAGAGGCTACTGGTGAAGCCTAGTTGGAGTGGAACACCCCAGTGTATTGAAGATGTCAGTATCATAGAGTGGATTGACTTGGGCTTAGTGTGCTACAGAGGGCAGAGCTGGAGAAGTGATGCCAGCCCTTAGGAGTTGCCCAAAAGATCAAATGGGATCTCAGACAGTGAAACAAGCAGCTGTAACACTAAAATTGCCTTGGAGACTCAAAGATGTTAAAGATGCCAGAGGCATGAGATACATGCTGAGGAAAGCAGCTAACAGGGAGTGGAACCAATCCAGGAGAAAGCAGTTTATTGCAGTCAACAAGAATGAAAAAGGAGTGGAGATCTGAAGACCACTTTGACATCAGCCATGGAGATACAGAGTTTGGAATCTGCCCAGCTGTTTTCCTGTCTTTCTTTGAGGATTACAGTTAAGTGATTGGATGAATCTCAGAAGAGACCTTGAACTTTGGACTTTTAACATTGTTGAGACTGCTATAGACTATGAGAACTTTGAAAGTTGAACTAAATGCATTTTGCATTATGCTATGTTTAAGTATGCCCCCCCCATAGACTCATGTGTTTGAAAAAGTCTATG
>NC_034597.1:31069711-31071532 GCF_900095145.1 Mus pahari
AGAACTCTCAGCTCTGCCTGTGCCATGCCTGCCTGGATACTGCCATGCTCCCACCTTGATGATAATGGATTGAACCTCTGAACCTGTAAACCAGCCCCAATTAAATGTTTTTTATAAGACTTGTCTTGGTCATGGTGTCTGTTCACAGCAGTAAGACACTATCTAAGACAATTATGTATATATATATATATATATATATATATTCATATTCTTAGCTACAACCTGCTCAATCTGTACAACATTATTGATATGTATGTTTTCAGGGCTGACTTTGTATGCTCTTTCCTCGCACTGTTAATATTTCTTAATTGCCTGTAGTTCTTTGTGTTAAGCTGAAGCCCAGTGGTCTTTTTCTCATCCAGTTTAGCATGTCTATTGTTGTCCTCCTTTAGCTCATGTTTACATAGTCATGTTGTCAATACTTTAGGGTATAGCATCTCACATTCCCAGGAGACAAGGCTCACATAAAACTTCCTGATCATCTGGTTCTTGCCATCTTTCTGTCCCTTCTATTCCCTGAGCCTTAGATGTGTGAATTATTTTATGGATGAATCCACTGAGGCTACTCTCTAAAACTTGGCATTTTAATTGATTCTGGTTTTCTTTGTTATAGTCTCTATCTTTGCTAAAATGGGTATATGATGACTATGAGAACTATTTTTTCTCTGAGTATAAGGTCAAATATTATAAATTAAAAATTATAAATAATCATGGGGGTTTGGTTAGATTTCCAGTACCAATCATGATTTCCCTCTTGTATAACAGGGCCTTAAGTCCAATTAGAAAGCTATTGATGACCTTCAAGGTATGTATGCCATTAGTACACCATTAGGATTATGGTGCCACATTAAAGTGGTTCCTGATCATTATACCTGAATATGACTGTTGGTTGCTTCTCTTCTTGGGAAGACTGTGTGGTTCCGTCTGGTACAATGAAAGCTATTACTCAAGTAGGAGGCATCCAGATCAGTTCCAGCTCAGGGTTCTCTGGTCCCTATGCTTAGAGTGCTTAGTGTCTTCAGCAACACCTTCCACCACTGGAGAGCAATGAAGGGAAATAGGAATAATTTATGTTTTGGTAGTTTCTTAGATGACCTTGATGAAGGACTCAAAAGAAGACTTTATATTTCTAAATCGAAAGGCTATCTCATTTGTTTATTTGATTTAGACGTTAAATATCTGCCTTAACTTTTTTTCCTACTAATGTAGATTTGGAAAAATCTATTCTGTATTATATGAACCCTTATTTTGTCCTAAATCTCTATTCCTATAAAACAATTCACTTTCCTTTTTTTTTACTTGCTGAAGTTCTGGCATTCTTGAACCTGCTACCAACCTACTTAGGCAAAACATTATTTTTCTATGTATCTCCTGTTTTGGTCTGTTACAGTATTTAAAGCATCAGTGCGTAAGTTAATCATAAATTGATATATATCCACAAATATGTGCGCTCATGATAAAAATTTTAAAAATTATGTGAATAAAATAACATGGAGGGCAGCAATACCTCTTCTGGGCATATACTCAGAAGATCTTCCAACTGGTAATAAGGACACATGTTCCACTATGTTCATAGCAGCTTTATTTATAATAGCTAGAAGCTGGAAAGAACCCAGATGTCCCTCAATAGAGGAGTGGATACAGAAAATGTGGTACATTTACACAATAGAGTAGTACTCAGCTATTAAGAACAATGAATTAGTGAAATTCTTGGGCAAATGGATGTATCTGGAGAATATCATCCTTAGTGAGGTAACCCAATCACAAAAGAAGTCACTAGATATGCACTCACTGATAAGCGGATATTAGCCCAGAAACTTA
>NC_034597.1:31072227-31073637 GCF_900095145.1 Mus pahari
CAGGGCCAAGAAGTGGGAGTGGGTGGGTAGGGGAGCATGGGTGGGGGGGGTATAGGGAACTTTCGGGATAGCATTTGAAATGTAAATAAGGAAAATAATAATAAATTAATTAAAAAAATAACGTGGAGGGTAAACTGAGAAAGTCAGAGTTCTGTACATGACTGAACTTTAGTTGGTAACTATTTAAATTAGATTGTTATAATTTTGGAAAATTTTATGTCATCCCCCTGGTAACCACAATAGAATATTCTATAGAATTACAAGGAATGAGAAGAAAAGTCTAAAATGTCATTATTAAAAAAATCAACATGACAAAAAGACAGTTTGCAAAGAAATGAGAAAGTCTAGGAAAATCTATCAGAGACATGGAAATGTTTTCTGCCTGATGTTTATAATGGTAATGATAAAAACTTCACTATCAGTAATGACATCAACTGTAAAGGAGTAAATACATGGTCAAACAAAAGTAAAACTATTGAAAAAGAGAAAATGACTAAGTTGAGATCCAAGAACACATTGTTTTCAAAGGTCTATTTTAGTTTTAAAGATACACATTGGTTGAAAGCAGAATGTAGCACAAAAATCATTAAACTAAGTATAGAAAAGGAAGAAGAGCTATATTAATATTGGACAAAAGTAATTTTTTATTCAAAACTATTTTAAGAGACAAACACTATTACAGTATTTTATACAGATGAATTAGTCCACGAAGGAGATTCTGTAATGATAAAATATATGTACCAAATATAAGAAGAAATATACATGTGAAAAAATTGAAACTCTGAAGTAAAAAATTCACAAGTATATATTAGAATTAAATGATCTAAAGTTATTGTTGTGCTAATTGTAATTGACTTCAGTATAATTATATTATTAATGCACAAACTCAAAGAAAAAAGGCTTGTGAGATATAAAGAGAGTAATAAGAATGAGAAGAAGATAAAGCTCCTATAAAATGTGAAAGTAATGTCTAGAACTTTCTGATTTAAGGATTACAACCTTCCTAAATACTTTACTAAATGGTCATTCTGTCAAGTGTCTTATAAATATTTGTGTTCATGGTTGTAAAACCCAGAGTTTATGGATGATTCTAAGAAAACTGCTTCTTCGGACACAACAACATTCATACACATATGACCTCGCAGACACTGTGACAACATATACCATGAATACAATACATGCAGTGGTTCAAACCAGGAAAAATCCCAGAAAAAAAGAAAGGTAAATCCCACCTCTAATCAAGAAGTTATTTGCAATGGATACTTGTTGGAAAAGGGAAAATCAGTGGTTTGATTGTCACTAGCTATAAAAAAACACATTCTCTCCCAGAGAAGATCCTAAGCAGAGGAGTAAATGGCTAACAATAGATTCTCTCTCTCTCTCTCTCTCTCTCTCTCTCTCTCTCTCTCT
>NC_034597.1:31073732-31086854 GCF_900095145.1 Mus pahari
TGTGTGTGTGTGTGTGTGTGTGTTGTTTTGTCTTACTGATTTTCCTGCTTTTATTTAATCTGTTTTTATTTTCATTTTGTGTTTCTAGAGAAAGAAAGAGAACATGATGTCGGGTAGATATGGAGGAAGAATCATCTGAGAGGAGTTTGAAGAGAGGAAGCATATGATGAAAATGTATAAAAATAATTTGGGGGTTTTCTACACCCCCTTTGTTCCCAAGTAAATGACGCAGAGACTTTGTATTTGTTAAAAGTCTACAAGCTCTATATTGGGCAGACACTCACTTATTGTAACTCTCTATGGCTGCCTACTTTCCAGCCATGTAGTCCTTTACCTGAAGTCCTCATCTTGTCCTGTCTTGCTCTGTTCCTTGTGTGTCCTTATGGCTGCGCTGTCATCTTGACCTCACAAGAACTCCTCCTGTTCCTTCTCATCTTCCTCTTTCCTTGGGAACCCCTAACTGTGAAAAAGTCCTTCCCCATCCTCTTTTCCTGCCCAGCTATTGGCTGATAGGCACTTCATTGACTGGTTAGACGTGATGGAAAATACCTCTTCCCACATCAGTGATACAGGAAATGCTCTAATAATCATGACAATGACAATGTCTGGACAGCTTCCATGTCTTGGACATAGAAATCAGCATCTGAAATATATAGTACACAGAACCATTTTCCAACAAAAATGTACTATATAAAAAATTTAATACAGATTTTAAAAACTATATTTTTAGTGGTACATCCCTATAACCCCAGTATTCAGGAGGCAGAAGTGGGCAGATTTCTGTGAGATTGAAGCCAACATGGTCTACATTTGTGTTTCTGGCAAGATGGGGCTACATAAAAAGACCTTGTCTCAAATAGATAGATGATAGATAGGTAAATCAATAGATAGATAGGTAGATAGATAGATAGATAGATAGGATGAATGAATAAATGAATGAATAAATGAATGAGTGAGTGAACTAACATTTTTTTTAAAAAAAGGAAAGGTACTGTGTGATGGGTACCGTTTCCCCTTCTTTTACAGAAAAAAAGTTATATTTATATCTGCTGACCAGGCTGTTCTCAACTTTGATTAAAGGAGTTTCATTTAACAGTGTGCAGCAACTAACAAGGATGCATAGCTAATCAAAGGGTGAATACTTAGCCCTAAATAAGACATCATTATTAGCACCCCCCATAAACACCAAAGCTCAGAAAGAATACAAGAATATGAAGGTATGAAAAGTAGTATTCTTTAATGCTATCTTCTGGGTACGACATGCTACCAAAAATATGAACTCACAAGATTGATGGCTTCCTGCACAGCATCTGTACAAGGTCAATCTACCCAAATACCTGGCGCAGATTGGGAGATGGTCTTTAGGCTCTACATCTTACTGAGATGCTATAGTATTTGAGAGTTGTCGGGAAGGAGACTCAGTCTCTTATAAAGGTATGGCCACTGGACTTATATGCTCCTGTAGATCAGCCTGCAACCAAAGTAGAATTAGTGGGTCTCCTTTTTCTTTTTTAATGTACAGAATTGGAAGAGAGCATTTTGACTGAGATATAAAGGTGAAAGGAGAAAATATTTGTATGCTTTGTACACATGTATGCTAATTCTCAGAATATAGATTTAGGTAGGTGGGAAAGTGGGATTGATCTGGGGGGGTTGGGGAAGGGAAAACCACAATCAGAATATTTTATATGAACATAATCCATTTTGAATTTTTAAAAGAATAAAGAAATATTTTTAAATGTATTTACTTGACAAGAAAGTATCAACAAAGAGAGATAAATATTTAAAGAATTATCAAGATTAAATAGCAAATTAGAACAAATGGGCTTAGCAAATATCTACAGAACACCTCATCCAACAGAAACAGAGTACAAATCTGTCTCAAGATCCCATGGAAATTTCCTAAAGTGTATCATATCCTATCTCACAAAAAGTCTCTCAAAATACAAAAGAAAATTTACAAAACCGTCTGTATTTCTATTTGCCAGTGCAATAAAACGAGAACTAATGACTAGATTCTGGTAAAGATGGTGTAAGGATAGAAATTTGTAGTGGGAGTCTAAGCTAGTATATCTCTTATAGAAATCAGTATGGAGTTTTCTTATAGCACTAAAAATAGAACTCAAATAAAACCCAGGAAAACTACTCCTGGGAATATACTCAAAGAACTCTATATCCTACCATAGAGATTCTTGCAAATCTATGGTTATTGTTATGCTTTTCCTAAGAGCCAGAAAACATGGATAGATGTTTATCAGCATTAGAAGAGATAAGGAAAAATATGGAAAACGTATACAACAGAATATCATGTAGCAGTAAAGAGATGAAACCTTGACATTAACAGGAAATGAATGTAAATGTAACTTACAATGTTAAGCTGTTAAGGGAAACAAGCCAGACTCAAAAGACATTGAACTCACTGGGCAAACAAGGGATGCTAGCTGGAGTTTGCCTAGAGAACACTGGGGCAGAGAGTGGAGCAAGCGAAGGAAATGAATGAGAACAAAACATAAAACCACAAATGAAAGCCATAATGAAACCCAATATTTTACGTTAACCTAAAATATTAGTAAAAATATAATAGGATGAATACAATTGAACTTTTTACTGCTTTATTTCCTACTTAAATAAAAAAGCAAATATGCAAAAGATAAAGGTGACACTTTATATAAGAATTATAAATGATAGTAACAAAATAACTAAAAGCAAAGGGAACAAATCAAAAGAGAAAGAAAAGGGAAAATAGATGTCATAAATGTCATCATGTATTGAAGAGAAATATTTTTTCTTTTGTTCTATCTTAGATTATTTTAAAGATATAAAATTTAATGTACTCATGATTATATCAGTATACAGTTTTACTATATGTAGAAGTAAAAATGTGAAAAAAAACCATAAAAGGTTTAAGATAGATAAAACTCTAGAGGAGTCACATTTTAGATCATTATTAAGAACCTAGTATAAAGCAAAACAGAGAAAGTGTAAATCCTGATTTTGTCTAAATATGAACCTTCTTACCCGAGCCATAAGAAGCAGACATGGTAGAAGAATAGTTAGAGGGCTGTTAATAACTACTGAGGCATGCACGTGCCAACTTCATCTTTACAGTTAGTATTCAGGGTGAGTGTGCCATGCTGGTCAGTGGTGTGGCTCATAGGTGTCACAGGTGCTCAGGACTATTGGTTGGCTCTCTCCTTTGGAGGCTTTCATGGATCTGTCTAGTACCACGGCAGTTAGTCCTCAGAGAGAGAGCTTTCAGGTCAGTTTTAGTTTAGAGTCTTCTGTGCCCATGGTGAAGTATCTCGTGACTCCCTGTAAAGGGGCTTCCCTTCCAGACTGGGAGCCTTGACGAACAACTCATAAAAGGGTTTCTTGTGTGTGTTGTTGTTGTTGTTGTTGTTGTTGTTGTTGTTGTTGTTTGGGATTTTGTTTTTGTTTTGTTTTTGTTTTTTTGTTGTTGTTTGTTTAGGTTTTGGATGAGAAAGTTTAAAACAAGAATAGATTTACAGATACTTTATATTCATCTCAACAAAAATTTTGGTTTCACATGATACTTTCAAGCACTACACAGCTACATACACCTGTCACTCCAATAGGATTGAGCAAGAAGGATCGTGACTTCAAGTGAAGTGCTTCTTGTGTCTCAGGTAAGAAGGCTGTATTTTAGGCAGAAGTCAAGATTTGAATGCGGCTAGTTTGAGATGATCTTGGGCTATGTTGTGATGCCTTGTTTAAAAATAAACTTCAAGAAAGGAAACTTCAAGAAAACAGTAAAACAATACATATATTAGGAAAAACATTCACAGTTTGATACTATTTTCTCCAGAATATTTAAGAAAGTTTCAGTTTAATAGTAGAATGACAAACACAATTTAAGTGGGAAAAATAGACAAGTTATCCTGCAAAAATCCCTATGCAAAAGGGCAATAAGCACATAAAACTATATTCAATATCATTAGGTATCAGAGTAACTGCATCATTTCAAAAATTAGAAACCACATTACATCCACTAGTATGGCTATATCGAGAAAGAAGATATGCTCATATGGCAATGTTCAATAATAGAATATATCATATATTTGTGGTAGAAATGTAAAATGGAGTGATTGCTTCAGAAAACAGTGGGAACAATTATTGAAACCCAAAGCATACAGCTACCCATTATTTACAGTCATAAATGATAAGTAACGGGATTAAAATAATAGTGCATACAATATATATGATTCTTCTCAACCACCTGAGATGATCTTTCACAACAGGAAAACACTCCATTAAGATATTTTGAAGATTTATTTTTATGTATGAGTATTTTACCTTTGTGTATGTACGTGTACCAACTGTGTGCCATGTCTCATGAGGCCAGAAGTGGTCAGTACATTCCCAACAACAGACAGTTTCAGACAATTGTAAGGCACAATATGGGTTCTGGTAACAGATCCTGGGTCCTTTGGAAAAAGATAGCATGTATAACCCAGCCCTCAAGTAAATATTTTAAAATTGAAAATTTCCTAAAATACCAAGGGATCATACTCAATAACTATTTTTCTGCTAATATACTATTTGAAAATCAAAAAGTTATTCTTCTACTTAGATTCATTTTATTTTGTCTTGACAAAATAGATTTTTAATTGAAATTTTGTGATCATGGTTAGATTTAGATAGCATAAGGCAAAAATGTTACTAAATTTTCTAATTTTTTCTGAGTCATCAGCTATATTAAGGAATGATCAGTGATTGAATAGATTTTATAATTCACAGATAATACATATTCTCTGATTACTGTGATTATAGATTTGTAGAAAGCAACATATTACTGACTTCAAGTCTTGCAGAAATATTTATAACTATTAGAAATTAATCATTTCTCAGTTTCTAAAATTAATACAACATGGCTTAAGCAAAGCTTATCAAAGGAAGGTATTATATCTTCAGTGATTTCATAAATAATATTAAATTTGGTGAAGTTTGATCCAACATAACCAAATGAAATTAAAATTTTGTACTTTCTGTCCAAGTTCAATATTTTGGAATTTAGAAGTATTTTGCCAAAACGCTAACAAACAAACAAAAACAGTAACACTAAGGTGTATGGTATCTAATAATAATTACATTGTATTTTTATGATTGCAATAATGTGCTCTTATTACTAGAAGGCCTATATATTACTAGGATCCTAACCATAAATACAATTTAAAAGTCCTTTGTAACTTAATCCTAAGTAAATGTAAATTTGTTCCAAAGCAATGGCTGATAGATTCCAGATGGCATATGTAAAGTTTTCTGAAATGCTGGATGTTTGCATGCTTTCATGATAGAAACTTATTTGCATGAATTAGTTAAAAGGTCAGTAAGTCTAAGCCATTAGTATGGGTCTTAGTGAAGTATATCAATTAAATTTGTCACTGGTGTGTGTGTGTGTGTGTGTGTGTGTGTGTGTTTGTGTACATGTGCATGTGTGTGCGTGTGTGTATACATGTGCACGTGTGTGCATGTGCGTGTGTGTGTGTGTGTGTGTGTGTGTGTGTGTGTGTGTATGTGTAGTATTTATATGTTTATACCTTGGCAGGTACAAACACACACACATAGGTACACTCACACACACAAGCACATACATGGAGGCCAGAGGTAAATATTGTCTTCCTCAATTGCTCTTCATCTTAGTTTTGGGGACAAGATCTCTCACTGAAACTGGAACTCACAGGTTTGGCAAAACTAATAAGCTCTAGAGATCCTCCTTTCTTTGCTGCGACACTGCTGGGGCTACAGGTAAGCACAATCATGATTTTCACATGGGGTTATGGATCCAAGATCCATACTTATTCAGTCTTACTCAGCAAGCATTCTACAATCTCAGATATCTCACCAGCTCTGTGTTTATAAATGTGTCTTTTACACTAATGTCTTATTGCATTTTTATTACTATAGAAAGTGCTTTGAAATAATTAAAACATATATTTGACCAGGAATTTAAAGGGAATTAAAATTTTTTATCCAAGTAATAAATATATAAATTTCATCCAGATAAATATATAAATAAATAAATAAATAATAAGTATATAAAAGTTTAATATAAAAAATTTAAAAAAATGTATCAGCCAGGAAAGGGTACCAAAGTGAAACTTATACATTTCTAGAACGAATATACAGGAATAAATTATTCCTTCATTTATCAATTTACTTTGGTGAGAATGTATTTATATGTGTGTGTGCATATATGTGTGTTTGTATGCACATGTGTGTGTGTGTGTGTGTGTGTGTGTATTTATGTGCACTGTTCCTGTGCACATGTTTGAGTATGGGTATGCATGTGTTGTAGAATTTGTATGGTGGGCATTATACAACCTCAAGAAACTCTTTGCTCATATCATTTGAAACTGTCTATTTTTGTTGACCAATATGTGTGATGAGGTAGCTGGCCTCCAAGCTTTTATGGATTCTCCTTCTCAGCCTTCTGTCTTACATGAGGGGTATGATTATAGGTATATTCTATGAATTTGGCTTAAACTGCATTTGTGGGGTCTGATATCAGATTCTTATGGTTGCAAAGTATACCTTTCACCATTGAGCCATCTCCCCCAGATATCAATTATAAGGCAAAAGATAAATAAAGACATTGAAGATCTAGAAATTGAGATCCTGGAGACAACCAGATACATTTGCCTCTTACATCTCTTAAGTGTCCCTAATCGCGTTGCTGTGTTTGAGGTTAACTGCTGAGGACTAACCTTTACTCATTAACAGGAGATATGTGGTGACAGAGAGACAGCTCAGCAGTTAAGATCATCAGCTACTCTAACAGAAGACCTGGTTCTGTTCTCACCCCACGCCTGGAAGATGATAACTGTCTATAATTCAAGTTCTAGAACATCTGTCATTTTCCAACTTATCAGGCATACATGGTGCAGAACCCTACGTGTAGGCTAAACACTCACACATATTAAAAAAAACTAATTAAAATATCTTTTTAAGTTGAACTTTTTTAAAAAAGAAGAAAGAAATCATTAAAATCGAGGAAGGAATATTCAAGTTTTAGTCAATATTATGAGTAAAGTTAAGCAGAGATGACAAGCCAGATTCAAAGAACCTAATGAAGATCACTTCTCTATCTCAGTTATTTTTTTCTCTACATCTCATTATAGAAAATTTTCCATGGTTTATCAACATTTATATATAAAAATTTTTACATAAAAATTTATAAATATATCAGCATTAAGCAGTATATAAATAAATACAGATGATAACAAGCTCTGGTTTTCTACTGGTTTTTCTCAGCCTCACATCACTCTTAACCAAGTTTATTCTATCACAGGAGCCTACATTCTGTGAAGCATAATGCCCATGTACACTAGAAAACAACCATGGGTTGTTGATAGGAGGTGACTAGGGCAATTAAAATCAGAAAGAGAGGAGTTTATTCTCTCTCCCCTGGCTGCTTCCTATATATGCATTTGAAAGTGGTTGATTCATTTGGCCATGTTCTCCTGGTGACCTTGACCCCTTGGCTGGTGTTCTTGTTGTACTAATAGTGAGAATGGGGTGTCCTGACTCTTTTGTCTGCTCTTGGGACCTTTTAACTCCTACTGGGCTGCTTCACCCAGCCTTGATATGAGGGATTGTACCTAGATTTTATTGTATCTTGCTCTGCATATTGTGTTGATATCCCTGGAAGGTCTGCCCTTTTCTGAAGGGAAATGAGGGAGAAATGGATCTGGAGGAGAGGGGAAGGAAGGATGGGGGTAGGGAAGGATGAAGGGCAAGAATCATGTGTTTGAGACATGTTGAAAACAAAATAAATAATGAGGTTGAGTTTCTGTGTGACTAAACCCTAGCAGGACAGGATCTTCCATCACATCTGTCCTAGGACTAAAACCAGATGGCAAGTGCTTTTGAACACCATCTCCATCCTCTTTGCTTTTCTCACATTTCCTTTATTTTTTTTTTTTTTTCTGTATAGGGTTAAGTCTTTGGACTTGCTGCATGCTAGCAAGCACACTACCTCTGAATGCCGTGCCAAGCCTACCATATCTCCTGACCTGCTCTATGAAAGACAGCCTCATCTCTAGGTATCAGCAATATGGTTTTCATTTTCACTTCTACTCAGGTACTTCTGGCCTTTTCTAAGTGATATCATCCACTAGAAATAAATTCATCTTCTTAATTTAAAAAATCTAGAACTTTTTTTTCGTAATTGGACATTGGCTAATATAGGAACATAAAACTAAGCAAACATGCTTGCTGCTAAATAAGAAAAGGAGTAAACATAACAAGGACTCAAGAATCTATTTTACCTTTAGCTTGATGAGAATTTAAGATGGACCATTCTTATGACACGGACCCTCATAATCATATATGAGTGCTGGAAGACATGCTTTGTCATACACTCCATAAGACATTTAAGAATAGATGAGTCATCACCCATGTATGACTGCATAGTCATTCATTGACTTATGAAAAACTGAGTCATTTGCATAGAACCGAAGATTCTTGTGAAGTTGAAAAGTAATATAGCTTTCATATACATTTTATCCAGTTTCTCCTAACTATACCAGCTTACAGTACTGTAGACCATAATTGCAATCAGGATATGGACATTAGTATAGCCCCTTCTGTGGTGTGTACATGCACCAGCATTTAGTTCTGAGGGACCGTGAAAGGCAATGTGTTTTGGTTGAGTGAGGCTTGCTCCAGAGATCCAGTAGAAAACTCTAGAAAGGACGGAACAGTGAGCCACATACTCAGAGCCAGGTGTCTGAAACCACAGAGCCCCCAACTCCATAATTCTGTGACTAACAGTCATGCAGACAAAGCCCCATTCTCCTGGCATTCTAGCTAGACTCCACCCTTAAAGTTACCTGACAATAGCCAGGTATGCTTCTCCCCACAGCCACCCTGCAACTGCAAGATAGCCCAGCCCGCTATAAAAGGGGCTGCTTATCTTGTATCCCACGTCCCTCAGAGACCAGTCTGCATAGGAGAGCCTGCAGACTGCCAAAGCAACATAGCTTCTGGGACAGGCCCCATTTTGGGTCTTCATCTTCAGCCAGGAACCAGATCTGAGCTCCAGATCTCTGCGCTCCTTCCCCACCAGAGGAGAGGTAGCCACCAGGGACCGCTCTAAACTCCAGAGCAGGTGACAGAGCCATCTTGTATCCTAGATCCCTCAGAGACCAGTCTGTGCAGGAAAGCCTGTGGACTGCAGAAACAACATAGCTTCTGGGACAGGCTCAATTTCGGGCCTTCATCTTCAGCCAGGAAGCAGATCTGAGCTCCAGACATCTGCGCTCCTCCCCCTTCAGAGGAGAAGTGGCCTGTAGAGAGTACTCTGACCACTGAGACTCAGGAAAGAGTTGGACTCCCTGGGGTGCTGACAGAGGCTAACAGAATCATAAGAGGAACAAGCTCCAGCCAGAGACGGCTATAACAACTAACACCAGAGATTATCAGGTGGCTAAAGGCAAGCATAAGAATCTTACTAACAGAAACCAAGACCGCTCACCATCATCAGAACCCAGCACTCCCACCTCAGTGAGTCCTGGATACCTCAACACACCAGCAAAACAAGACTCAGGTTTAAAATCATATCTCATGATGGTGGTAGAGGATTTTAAGAAGGGCATTAATAACTCACTTAAAGAAATACAGGATATTCTAAGTTTCTGGGCAAATATCCACTTATCAGTGAGTACATGTCATGTGAGTTCTTTTGTGATTGGGTTACCTCACGCAGGATGATCCCCTCCAGATACATCCATTTGCCTAGGAATTTCATAAATTCATTGTTTTTAATAGCTGAGTACTACTCCATTGTGTAAATGAACCACATTTTCTGTATCCATTCCTCTGTTGAGGGACATCAGGGTTCTTTCCAGATTCTGGCTATTATTAATAAGGCTGTTATGAACATAGTGAAGCCTGTGTTCTTATTACCAGTTGGAAGATCTTCTGGGTATATGCCCAGGAGAGGTATTGCTGGATCCTCCAGTAGTACTATGTTCAGTTTTCTAAGGAACCTCCAGACTGATTTCCAGAGTGGTTGTACAAGTTTGCAATCCCACCAACAATGGAGGAGTGTTCCTCTTTCTCCACATCCTCGCCAGCATCTGCTGTCACCTGAATATTTGATCCTAGCCATTCTGACTGGAGTGAGATGGAATCTCAGGGTTGTTTTGATTTGCATTTCCCTGATGATGAAGGATGTTGAACATTTTTTCAGGTGCTTCTCAGCCATTCAATATTCCTCATCAAGATACAATTTGCAAAACACATGAAACTCAAGAAGAACAAAGACCAAAGTGTGGACACNTCGCCCCTTCTTAGAATTGGGAACAAAACACCCATGGAAGGAGTTACAGAGCCAAACTTTGGAGCTGAGATGAAAGGATACACCATTTGGAGACTGCTACACACGGGGATCCATCCCAAGATCAGCTACCAAACGCAAACACAATTGCATACGCCAGAAAGATTTTGCTAAAAGGACCCTGATATAGCTGTCTCTTGTGAGGCTATGCCAGTGCCTAGGAAACATAGAAATAGATGCTCACAGTCAGATGTTGGATGGAACACAGGGGCCCCAATGGAGGAGCTAGAGAAAGTATCCAAGGAGCTGAGGGATCTGCAACCATATAGGTAGAACAATATGAAGTAACAAGTAACCCCAGAGCTTGTGTCTCTAGCTTCATAAGGAGGAGAAGATGGCCTAGTCAGCCATCATTGGGAAGATAGGCCCCTTGTTCTTGCAAACTTTATAAGCCCCAGTACAGGCGAACACCAGGGCCAAGAAGTAGAAGTGGGTAGGTAGGGGAGAAGTGAGGGGGGAGTGTATAGGGGACTTTTGGGATAACATTTGAAATGTAAATGAAGAAAATACCTAATAAAAAATTGGAAAAGAAAAACAAAACAAAACAAAAACAAACAAACAAACAAAAACCAAAAATACAGGAAAACACTGCTAAACAAGTAGAAGGAAACCCTTAAAGAAGAAACACAAAAATCCCTTTAAAAATTACAGGAAAATACAACCAAACAAAACCATCCAGGATCTAAAAATTGAAGTTGAAACAACAAAGAAAACACAAAGGGAGACAACTCTGAAGATAGAAACCCAAGGAAAGAAATCAGGAACCATGGATACCAGCATCAGCAACAGAATACAAGAGATGAAAGACAGAATCTCAGATACAGAAGATTCCATAGAGAACATGAACACGAGAATCAAAGAAAATGCAAAATGCAAAAAGACCCTAACTCAAATATCCAGGAAATCCAGGACACAATGAGAAGACCAAACCTAAGGATACTAGGTATAGATGAGAATGAAGATTTTCAACTTAAAGGGCCAGCAAATATCTTCAACAAAATTATAGAAGAAAACTTCCCTAACCTAAAGAAAGAGATGCCCATGAACATAGAAGAAGCCTACAGAAGTCCAAATAGACTGAAACAGAAAAGAAATTCCTCCTGACACATTATAATCAGAACAACAAATGCACTAAATAAAGACAGAATATTAAAAGCAGTAAGAGAAAAGGTCAAGTAACATACAAAGGCAGGCCTATTAGAATTACACCAAACTTCTCACCAGACTATGAAAGCCAGAAGATCCTGGACAGATGTGATAGAGACCTTAAGAGAACAAAAATGCCAGCCCAGGCTACTATATCCAGCAAAACTCTCAATGACCACAGATGGAGAAACTAAAGTATTCCATGACAAAACCAAATTCACACAATATCTATCTATGAATCCAGCCCTTCAAAGCATAATAAAGGGAAAACACCAACACAAGGATGGAAAATACACCCTAGAAAGAACAAGAAGGTAATCCTTCAACAAACCTAAAAGAAGACAGCCAGAAGAACAAAATCCCAACTTTAACAACAATAACAAAAAGAATAACAGGAAGCAACAATTACTTTTCTTTCTTTAATATCTGTTCATATAAATGGACTCAATTCCCCAATAAGAAGACATAGACTAACAGATTGGCTAGACAAACAGGACCCAACATTTTACTGCTTACAGGAAACCAATCTCAGGGAAAAAGACAGACACTCCCCCAGAGTGAAAGGCTGGAAAACATTTTTCCAAGCAAATGGTACGAAGAAACAAGCTGGAGTAGCCATTCTAATATCGAGTAAAATTGACTTCAAACCCAAAGTTATCAAAAAAGACAAGGGGGGGCACTTGATATTCATCAAAGGTAAAATCTACCAAAATGAACTCTCAATCCTGAATATGTATGCTCCAAATGCAAGGGCAGTCACATTCATTTAAGCAACTTTAGTGAAGCTCAAAGCACACATTGTACCTCACACAATAATAGTGGGAGACTTCAACACCACACTCTCACTAATGGACAGATCCTGGAAACAGAAACTAAAGAGAGACACAGTGAAAGTAACCGAACTTATAAAAGAAATGGATTTAACAGATATCTACAAAACATTTTATCCTAAAACAAAAGGATATACCTTCTTCTTAGCCCCTCATGATACCTCTTCCAAAATTGACTATATAATAGGTCAAAAAACAGGCCTCAACAGATAGAAAAATATTGAAATTATCTGATACATCCTATAAGATCAGCACATTCTAAGGCTGATCTTCAATAACAGCATGAGTAATAGAAGCCAAAATTCACGTGTGAACTGAGCAACATTCTACTCAATGATAGCTTGGTCAAGGAGGAAATAAAGAAAGAAATGAAAATCTTTTTAGAGTTTAATGAAATTGAAGCCACAACATACCCAAACTTATGGGACACAATGAAGGCAGTCCTGAGAGGAAAACTCATAGCCCTGAGTGCCTCTAAAAGAAACTAAAGAAAGAATACACTAGCTGTCTGATAGCAAACCTAGAAGCTCTAGAACAAAAGTAAGCAAATTCACCCAAGAGGAGTAGAAGGCAGGAAATAATCAAACTCAGGGCTGAAATCAACCAAATAGAAACAAAAAGAACAATTTTAAGAATCAACCAAACCAGGAGCTGGTTCTTTGAGAAAATCAACAAGATTGATAAACCCTTAGCCAGACTAACTAGACGGCATAGGAACAGTATCCTAATCAACAAAATAGAAATGAAAAGGGAGACATAACAACAGAATCTGAGGAAATCCTAATC
>NC_034597.1:31089474-31125981 GCF_900095145.1 Mus pahari
AAGCTGTACTACAGAGCAATTGTGATAAAAACTGCATGGTACTGGTACAGCGACAGACAAGTAGATCAATGGAATAGAATTGAAGATCCAGAAATGAACCCCCACACCTATGGCCACTTGATATTTGACAAGGGAGCTAAAACCATCCAGTGGAAAAAAGACAGCATTTTCAACAAATGCTGCTGGCACAACTGACGGTTATCATATAGAAGAATGTGAATTTATCCATTCTTATCTCCTTGTACAAAGCTCAAGTCTAAGTGGATCAAAGAACTCCACTTAAAACCAGAGACACTAAAATTTATAGAGGAGACAGTGGGGAAAAGACTCAAAGATATGGGCACAGGGGAAAAATTCATGAACTGAGCAGCAATATCTTGTGCTATAAAATCAAGAATTAATAAATGGGCCAGGCGTGGTGGTGCACGCCTTTAATCCCAGCACTCGGGAGGCAGAAGTAGGCGGATTTCTGAGTTCGAGGCCAGCCTGGTCTACAAAGTGAGTTTCATGACACCCAGGGCTATACAGAGAAACCCTGTCTCGAAAAAAAAAAAAAAAAAAAAAAAAAGAATCAATAAATGGGACCTCATAAAATTGCAAAGCTTCTGTAAGGTGAAAGATACTGTTAATAAGACAAAAAGACCAGCAAAAGAGTTGGAAAGGATTTTTACCAATACTAAATCTGATAGGGGGCTAATATCCAATATATACAAAGAGCTCAAGAAGCTGGACTCCAGAAATTCAAGTAGTCCCATTAAAAAATGGGGTACAGAGCTAAAAAAAGAATTCTCAACTGAGGAATACAGAAGGGCTGAGGAGCACTTGAAAAAATGTTCAACATCTTCAATCATCAGGGAAATGCAAATCAAAACAACCCTGAGATTCCACCTCACAACAGTCAGAATGGCTAGGATCAAAAAAGCAGGTGACAGCAGATGCTGGCGAGGATGTGGAGAAAAAGGAACACTCTTCCATTCCTGGTGGGATTGCAAGCTTGTACAACCACTCTGGAACTCAGTCTGGAGGTTCCTCAGAAACCTGGATGTAGTAGTAATGGTAGATCCAGCAATACCTCTCCTGGGCATATACCCAGAAGATCTTCCAACTGGTAATAAGGACACATGCTCCACTATGTTCATAGAAGCTCTATTTATAATAGCCAGAATCTGGAAAGAACCCTGATGTCCCTCAACAGAGGAATGGATACAGATAATATGGTACATTTACACAATGGAGTACTACTCAGCTATTAAAAACAGTGAATTTATGAAATGGGCAAATGGATGTATCCGGAGGATATCATCCTTAGTGAGGTAACCCAATCACAACAGAAGTCATTTGATATGCATTCACTGATAAGTGGTATTTGCCCAGAAACTTAGAATACCCAAGATACAATTTGTAAAACACAATAAAATCAAGAAGAAGGAAGACCAACGCCTGGATACCTAGTTCGTTCTTACAATAGGGAACACAATACTCAAGGAAGGAGTTACAGAGAAAAAGTTTGGAGCCGAAATGGAAGGATGGACCATTCAGAGACTGCCCCACCCAGGGATCCATCCCATAATCAGTCACCAAACCCAATGACTATTGAATATGTCAGCAAGATTTTTCTGAAAGGACCCTGATATAGCTGTCTCTTATGAGGCTATGCCAGTGCCTGGCAAATACAGAAGTGGATGCTCATAGTCATCTATTGGTTGGAACACATGGCCCCCAATGGAGGAGCTAGAGAAAGTACCCAAGGAACTGAAGGGGTCTGCAANCCTTTAGGTAGAACAACAATATGAACTAACCAGTACCCCCAGAGCTTATGTCTCTAGAGGCATATGTAGCAGACGGTGGCCCGGTAGGCCATCATTGGGAAGAAACGCCCCTTGGTCTTATAAACTTTATATGCCCCATTATAGGGGAATGCCAGAAGTGGGAGTAGGTGGGTAGGGGAGCAGGGTGGGGAGAGGTTATAGGGGACTTTCGGGATAGCATTTGAAATGTAAATGAAGAAAATATCTAATAAAATATTTTTTTAAATGGGAACTGCTTGTCTTCTCCGCTCTCTCTTAAGTTCTCACCTTTCTTACTCTCATCTCTAGTTTTCCTTTTCTCCCTCACTTCCTCCCTTCTCTCCACGTGGCCATGGCCAACCCCACTCTTTCTTTTACCTTCTCTCTTTCTCTCTGCCTTTCTACAATAAATTCCTAAAACCATGGACCATCTCTGCTCATCAAGGCTCACTGTGCTTGAACAAGGGAATAAGCTTTCCCCTAAAGATGGAATAGGCTTTCTCCTAAAAAGCCTCGTCCAACCTCCTATAGGAAGGCCTTCCTGCAGTCTAGCCAGGGACCGAAACAAGGATTCTCCTGGGAACCACCCAGGACCCCCTCTCCCCCTGCCCACTCCTCTCTTCAGCCTGGAGCCTGGCTGAGTTACCCATGGAGGCCCCTACTTTGTTCTCAGCTCTGCTGAAACATACAACTGCGTCTGGGATGTCCAAGACTGAGAACCTGTTATCTCTGGCCTCAGTGAGGCCCAGAGATCTGGGACTGGCCCCTGTCCACATCCCACAGACTGGGTACATAGCTTCACACAGCCAGACACCTACCTGGTGTGTGGAGAGTACATGGCAGTCTGGCAATTCCCTGAGTCTGTCTGAGCAGAGCACCAGAACTGTTGCAGGATGGGGGTTCTCTCCCACCCTGTTTATTCCCCCACACCTGCTATCCCCACATAGTTCTGAGAAAGTTCATTACCTATGCTAGTCCATATACCTATCAAATAACACAGTCAAGTGTCATCACCATGGAGTAAATTTCTGATTTTTTTCCCCCTACGGTTATTTATTTCTTGCCCATGCCCATCTCATTCAGAAACTCTGGCAACAACTAATCTGTTATCTATAATAATAATGCTGTCATTTCAGAGCATTCTTTAAATGTAATTACGGAGGCATGATCCCATTGGCAGCTAATTCTTTTAAGGGATATTAAATGTAACACAATGATAGAGCATCTGTGCTTAGCATGTAGGAGGTCCTGGGTAAACGCTCCAGCACTGAAAAACAGGGATAGAAGGGAGAAGTGTATGGACAGAGAAGAGAATGGTTAAGATGAAAGATGGGATGAAAGAAGAATGGGAGGGAGGGGAAAGGAGTAATATAAAGGGAGGAGGCAAAGAAATCAAACTAAAGTAAAAGTCCTAGTTGAGGTTTACCCAAAGATGCTGAGTGCTGCTCCCACGCAGAGCGTGTATTAGTACAGTCATTTACCCATTGAGGATATCTGGATTGCTGCTGGCTTTGTGTCTTACAGAAAAAGCTGCTGTGCATATTCATGATCAGATGCTATGGGGTTGCGTACTAATTCTCTGTAATAAGTGACTAAGAATGTGTTAGCTGGGTAAAATGGTGATCACGTTTTTAATTGCATAAGAACCTCCTAAGCATAGTGTGACCCAAAAAGCCACACAAGAGAGATGGGTACCATGATTCTGAAGGTGTTTTTTTCCCCCCACGAGGCTTATTCAGTGCACTTTGGATGTGCTGACCGACCCCTGCAACTTCCCCAAATTCAGGGAGTCTGGACTGTGAAATTAGTGGTAGTTGGGGATTGCATTTGCAATCTACCCTGAAAAAATAAAATAAAAAAGCAAAATAAAAACAAAAGGCACTGAATGTCAGAGAATATGTAAAAAAACTAAGTACTGTGGCATTGCTGGTGGTATTAGAAAATCAAATCACCTCTTTAGAAAAGTTTGGTAGAGTTCTCTTAAGTTCTAAAAATGCCCTGTACTCCATGTTTCCTATTGAGGCCAATTATAGTCCTTCTTTCATTCTGGCCCTCACAGGCCTGGTGAGTATTTTCCTCCCCAAGTGAGTGAGTTGACCAGAAAGCCAACCTCTAACACATGTTCCCAACAAAGCTGCCTTAATAGCGAGTTAATTGCTGGCAGTGTGGGTATATACATTGCAAAGCAGATTCACACAGCTGTCTTGGAGGAATCTTTATAAATTACTGTCACCATTGTAAACACACAACAGAAGAAAATGCTAAACCTTGTAAAACATGAGCATTTCATTACAAAATGCTTTTGTGGCATAATGTTAGTGTGTATTTGGAAAAGAAAATATTAAGCTACAAAAAGAAAATGCTTTGTATCTGATGAGACAAGAGAGTATTAGTGGAGGCTGAAGAGCCTGAAAAGCATGTGCTTAAGGAAGAGTGTTGCAAAGGGCTTCAGACTAATGTTATCTGCACCCTTAACATGAAACTGCAGCTAAAGTGCTGTCTGCTCAGACAGCTTCCTAATAAATACACTGTAAAACAACTTGCAAAAAGAAGTCGAATAATCCAAATGTTAACCTATATAAAAACATGAAGTTGCCTTAGAAACCCCATTATTGCAATTATTACCACTGACATGATTTTCTTTGAGTTTATTTCAGTGAACAGTGGAGTAATAGACTTCATGAACTGTCATATTGACAGTTGTGGTGTTAAACGACAAAAAACCCATATGCAAAGCCTGCATTACAGGAGAGACAAAGATGAACACAAAATAAGTTATATTGCAAGAATATTTTGAAAGCCCAAAAGTTGAGCTGAGAAAAAATTTAGAGTATAAAATAACCTTTTCTTCCTGTTATAGGAAAGAAAATGTCCTTTTTTACAAATTAAACCTGAGTATAAGTCACAGTCTAACACCACAACTAAGTTAGGAATATAAATGTATGAATTTGTTATATGCTTGGCAAATAGAAATATAGCATGGGGTTGTTAACAGTTCTCTAAAGCAATATATTAAACCTTATTCTGAATAACTATATAATATTTTAATAACACCCAGGGTACATGTTCAGTGAACTTAAAATATTTTAGGTTTAAGAGACCCATTAGATGGCTCAGGGCACAAACACATTTGCCCCCAAGTCTGAGAATCTGTCACAGGTGAGTCATGCTCCATGAACACTCTCTCTCTCTCTCTCTCTCTCTCTCTCTCTCTCTCTCTCTCTCTCTGTGTGTGTGTGTGTGTGTGTGTGTGTGTGTGTGTGTGTGTGTGTCTGTCTGTCTGTCTGTCTGTCTGTCTGTCTCTTTCTCTGTCTGTCTGTCTCTTTCTCTGTCTCTCTGTCTCTTTCTCTGTCTCTCTCTGTCTCTGTCTCTCTGTCTCTGTCTCTCTCTCTCTGTCTCAATCTTCCATGCATACATGCAAGCACACACACTACATATATGAGTTCTAAAGTACTGATTGGGAAACTAACTCCTGGAATAAGTAAGATATTAGTTCATTATTTTTCATAGTTAAGCTTTGGAGACATACTGACTAATCTTCTCAGACATTTACATAACACTTGGCAGAATTTATCCCCACTAGTTCATTCATATTCAGATCGTCCCTGGATATTGCCATTATTTCCTAATTTTAGAAGGAAAATTGTTCCTTCTCATTATGTTTATTGGTAGATTTTCCCCCCATTTTGGGACAGAGTTTTATGCAGCTATAGCTGGGCTCAAATTGATAGATAGCTGAGGTAGGTATTGAACTCATGATGATCCTACTGCCTCTGTGCCCCAAGTGCTCAGATGATATGCAGACACACAACTCCGAGATTACCACTGAATTGTAAGGTAGCATGTAGTTTTTGCTATCCTGCTTTAAGCTCTGAGCACACCGTGCTACCAGCCCTGCCCAGGTTCCCTTGGATCCACAGATGAAAGACACACACATTAACTTCTTTTTAAACCTGCGTTATGGCCTCAACTGGTGGGCACTTCTAACCTTGTGCTGTAGCATACTCTTCCCAGCACTCCTAGCTCAGCTCCCTAAATCTGCCCTCCCTCCGATTTACTTTCTCAGTTACCTTCTCCTTGTTCAGCGCCCTAACTCTGCCCTCAGTTTAATTAAGTTTCTAATCTCCCACCTGGGGACTGGCCTATGGCCACTCTGCATGACATCACACATAGCTGGTTACTTTTTCTCCCTCTGAAGCATGGAAATTTTTCCCTTTTTCTTCCTCTGTCTAGGTAGGGACCCAGAAATCTTGACTCTTTCCTTCTGTCCAGCAAATAGCCACTGGCATCTTTATTAATCTATCACGAACCAATTGGGGAACAGAACCTTAGCATCAGTACCACCCTCTACATCTCATCTTTTCTGACCAATTTAAAACAAACAAACAAACAAAAAAAACAAAAATAAATAAATAAATAAATAAATAAAACAAACCTCTTCTCCCAGACATAAATTGAACAAGACTATAACAATACTATACATTACAAAGTATGATATACAATTAACACCCAGTCCATCATATTTGTCCATTAGATAAAGTACTCTATCTAACTTAAAAAATTATGATTCTATCCCTGGAATATGTTTAGATTTTAGCCTGGAACACCATCTGAAAACTATATCTTCCACTGTATAAAATGTTAAGCATCTTGAGTTTGATTACAATACTATCACTAGTTTTCAACCCCAACAGAAATGCAAGAACTACTTAAACATTACCTGGATATATAGGAAGCACCAAACACAGCTTCTCAAACTTCATTGTAGAGATGGCTGACTGGCTGGACAGCACCCTATTTTCTTAGAACATTGATGCACTGTCTTCTGCCTCGTGGCTCAGGATCATCTGACAGACATTTGCAAAGCAGGAATGTGAAGGACTGTTTACCCTGTGTGGCAGAGCTAGCAGTTGACTAATCTGCAGTGTGCCCTTTTCCTGGACAGTATTTTGTCTGCAGATGAAAGAGGCAATTTCTGCCCTGAGGCTACCTTGCCACAATCCGCAACCTTGCCTGGAGATAAAGATGCTCAGTTTTTCTTTAAAGGAGAATGGGGACACTGTCTGGGCAGACAGACAATGTCTTGTTGTCAAATGATTCTTAATAAGGAAACAACATTAAATGTCACATTCTGTGGACTTTTGATGTTTTGGAAGACTATCCAAGTAAAATATCTTGAGTTGTTAAACCTTAGCTAACCTTAGCCATTTTTATTTGAGTAAATTGAAGGCACTTTATTATAATTAAACCAGAATCTAACATCACTATGAGTTTACTATCTGGCTCCTTGTGTTGCTTAATCGTCTTAAAAAGTTTGTAATGCAAATTGTTTAGAAGGAATGGTTCTCAGCCTCATTCTTAAGTGACTTGCATAGGCATAATTCCTATCTAAGAGTAATAATATTAATTTCAATTTTTGTATCAATATAAGAAATTAACACCAATGAAAAACTTAAATCTGTATCAATATGAATTCGATACCAATGAAAGAAATTACAATTTCAATTTGTATCAATTAAAAGATTTTTATCAATTAAGATTATGGTTATACAATGCTTTGTTCAAGAATAAAATTTAGTAACACATCCCCTGTATTTCCTCTCTGTTCAAAATTATGACCATTTCCAAATTATCCCTTAAAATGAAAACTTATTTATAATTTGTAAAATAACCATAACCAGACACCAAGGCCAGGGACTCCAGCTGACAACTCTACATAGCTACTTACTACTGAATATGGGTGATGAAAAATTTTCTAAAGGGATGCAGAGGGATAGGAAAATTAGAAAAACTGGTTTGACTTAAGAAAGCGAGCTTTAGCATCTGTTATCTAGTCTGTGAATATTTGGAATGTTCAGAGCTTGACAGAAGTTCTGATGGGATCCATCTGAAAGGTTAGATGAGGCAAGATGACCTGGAATCAGCAGAAATCCTAAAGCTGTTAAGTCTGTGGACAGCGTCAGAAAGCAGGGGGCTGGAACAGCAGGTCAGTTCAGCATCCCAGTGGATGAGTCTTCTCAGAGCTGTATATTCTGCAATATATGAATCTCACAACCAAAATTTAGTACCATTAAATTTTTTGTATGGATTGTGGAGGGTGCACAAATAAGTTAAGTACAAAATTCTGCTCCCCCCCCCCTTTTTTTTTTGAGCAGGGGAAAGACAGCTAGCTGCCTTTTGTCATTTTTTTTTCTTTTTTTCTTTTTTTTGGTTTTTTGAGACAGTGTTTCTCTGTGTAGTCCTGGCTGTCCTGGAACTCACTTTGTAGACCAGGCTGGCCATGAACTCAGAAATCCACCTGCCTCTGCCTCCCAAGTGCTGGGATTAAGGGCGTGTGCCACCACCGCCCGGCCTGCCTTTTGTCATTATATGAGTTAATTTTATCAGTAACCACTTGTAATAAGTCTTCATTCATGCCATGTAAAGAATGGCATGATGAAACTTTACTCTGTCCTGTTTGAGTCTCTTGAATTTTTCTAGTACTTCAGGGGTCTCCCCCTCCTGTCATATCTGATCCATGTGACTCTGGATGGGGACCAAAGCCTATTCTCCTTTCTTGTCAACACAAATACAGTATCTCTCTTCAAAAATAACAAGTCTTTTGTCCAGTAACTGAAAATCATTAAATGTTTAGCTTGACCACTTTCCTAGAGGAATTTTCTTTTTTTTAAATTTTTTTATTATTATTATTTTCTTTATTTACATTTCAAATGCTATCCCAAAAGTTCCCTTAACCCCCCCCCCCCAAGCCCCTGCTCCCCTACCCACCCACTCCCACTACTTGGCCCTAGTCTTCCCCTATGCTGGGTCATATAAAGTTTGCAAGACCAAGGGGCCTCCTAGAGGAATTTTAATATGACCACCAACCTCAAAACCACACTCATCTTGATAAATAAAACAATTCAAAGCAAATAAGACAATCTAATCAAATATTAACCAATGAGACAGGGCTTCTGCTATCTCCTGGCCTGACCTTCAGGAGATCAAGGCCTAAATTACTTATTTAATATCTTTAACCACTAACTCTATGAGCCTATGTCTGGTCTCTCTTTATTATGTCATACCAGGCGAAGAAATCCCAGAAATCCCATGAATAGATCGTGTTCAAAGATCCCGAAAAATTGTCCTGACAAGACTTTTACATATTTTTAAGGCATTTGTTCATTTATTTTCCCTAACTTCTCTCTTCTGTGCAGGCTAATATTTGCTGCATCTGCCAACTGGCTCTCTGCCTCTCATCTTAAGCTTTTTGTATCAGTTATGAACCGCAGGAAGAAATCTCCACATGGCTTGGGCAAAATCTATATTCCCTTTTATTCTTAAAAACAATTGAGTCATATTTTAAAAATCTATTCTTTGATTACTTGCTTATATAAAGCAGGCAGCTTTTATTGTTTGCCTTTCACTGGCTTCTTTCTAGTAGCAGCCTGACTGCACAACAAGAGTTCCGAGCCTCTTGGCTTAATATCTCTGGTGGTGGCTATATTCCTTTGCTCTAGTTTCATACATTGCAGCCATTGAGAAATCAGTTCTCCCCCTCACCCCATTAAACTATATCATTATGTACATGTAATCTATCTGAGAATTTCTAAAATAGTAGTGGATTCTTGCCTTCCACACATTGTCTGCCATCTGTAGTGTATAGTCTTTTCCACGCTGCTTGAAGATCTGGGCATACAATACTACCAGCCCTGCCCAGGTTTCCTCAGATCCAAGGATGACAGACACAAACACATTAGCTTATTTTTCAACCTGCCTTATTACCTCAACTGCTGGGCACTTCTAATCTCCCACCGCTAACATGCCCTTCCCAATATTCTTAGCTCAGTACCCTAAATCTGCTCTCAGGTTTATTTGCTCAGTTGCCTTCTCCTTGTCCACCCCTGTAAATCTGCCCTTGAAGAGATCAGCAGCAGACCCCTCCTCTCCTGAAAGAGAAAGTTCATAGAGCACATAGGCACCCCTCCCCTCTGGAAGGGAGAAGCTAATTATATTCCTCAGACCACAGGGGTCACCGACCAAGGGCCACCTGCAGAAGAGGGAAGCCCAGAGCACATAGACACATTCCTCAGGGCAGACCGACCATTAGTCACCCACAGATAAGGGAATGCCTTGCTACCTCATTCCCTAAGGATCAATCAGTTTAAAAGTTACACTGTTCTTCCAATCACATTGTGCCTAGTGGCTGTTGCTCTATTCTACCCATGAAAACTGTATAAAAACGCACTGATTGACCTGCCCTGGGTCACTGCCTCTCCTTCAGTTCTGGGACCACCCTAGCTGGCTGGAACAATAAATTCCTCTTGGTTTTGCCTGGATTGCTGGCTCCATGTGGCTTACTCAGAGTCCCTGGTAATTAAGCCTTGTCAGAGTATTACACCCTCAGCCTAATTATGTTTCTAATCTCCCACCTGGGGAACTAGTCTATGCCCACTCCACCTAAAATCTCACTGGTCACATTTTCTCCCTCTGAAGCATGATAAAAACTCTTTCTTTCTCGCCCGGTGTGGTGGCACATGCCTTTAATCCTAGCACTCAGGAGGCAGAGGCAGGTGGATTTCTGAGTTCAAGGCCAGCCTAGTCTACAAAGTGAGTTCCAGGACAGCCAAGGCTATACAAAGAAACCCTGACTCAAAAAAAACAAAAAACAAAACAAAAAAAAACCGAAAACAACAACAACAAAAAACAAACAAACAAAACTTTCTCTTCCTCTGTTTCTCCCTGACTCTGGGGCCCCAGAAGTCCCACTTCTTCTCTTCACCTCAGTAATTGACCGATAGCATCTTTATTGATTGATCCTAAACAATTAGGGGGACAGTACCTTAGTATGGGATCCACCCTCTCCACTGTAAACTTTATGTTAAGTAGCTATATTTCTTTTTGTGTAAGTGTTTCTGGGGTTCAAACCGAGGACATTGTACCTGTTAGGCATGCTATTACTACTCAAGCCATAATGTCCCAAAACCTTTTATTTCCCCTTTTTTGTAGAAAAATTTAATGTAATGTCTTTTAAATTTATTGATATTCATATATTATATTAAAACCTTTTCCATATATCATCTCAAATAAGTATTTCCTGTGTGTGCCTCTTTTGTGATATTTCCTTCCATTTTTACTGCTATTTCCAAGTGATAACAATTGAACTATAGACATGTGAGGCAACATTCATATCTTATATGAACTGTGTGAGATTTACTAATATTTTTTACCCAGGATACAGACTATTTTTTCTGCTATATATATTTGACCATAGGTGTTATAGGTACAAGACTGCTTCAAAAGAGAGAGACAAAGAAGACCCTAATTACTTCTCTACTTTTAATTGTCATGTTTTATAGTCAAAATATTCACTTTTCATTTCACTGGGGAAATCTCTAAAGAATTTTCCTAAGTTTTATTTTACATTTTTATTATTCTAGATAAAATTTAAACTTATTGACTCATTATGTCCTTTAGGTTTGTGAATAAATTTTAGATAAATTTTATTTGAAAAAATATTAAAATTAAGATGTTTGTTAGGGATATAATGGTTTTATAATACTATCTATACTTAGGTATACTTGCTTGCTAAAAAAAGAAAAAGAAAACAACCTAACTGGAAAAATATATATTTGTGATAACTTATATGTGCTTGGGCCAGGGAGTGGTACAATTAGAAGGTATGACGTTGGAATAGGTGTGTCATTGTAAGAGTAGGCTCTACTACCCTAGTACTAATTGCCTGGAAGCTAGTATTTTGCTTGCAGCCTCCAGATGAAGATGTAGAACTCTCAGCCCCTTCTGCACCATGCCTTCCTGGATGTTGCCCTATTCCTGCCTTGATGATACTAGACTGACCTTCTGAACCTATAAGTCAGTCCCAATTAAATGTTGTCCTTTATAAGACTGGTCTTGGTCATGGTGTCTGTTCACAGTAGTAAAACCCTAGCTAAGACATTGTTGCAATTTTATAAATTTTGCTTAGACATGTTTTTATTTATTATATTATTTTACCATGATGATAATGTAAAAATTATAATCATAGTTACACTTTAAGGCTTATATTTATTAACCTATGTTTTTATAGTTTTTCATTATTAAAACAAGATATCTTTCTACAAACTTGAAAGAGGTTCTGAACAAGATTGTCTTCATGAGCTAAAGATACAATATAATGTACTTAACAAAAACAAAGTGATGCTATTTAAGCAGTGTGGCATGCATTCACTATCCAATCTGTAGGGAAGCTGAGTAACAGGAATATAGCTAGTTTGAGGACAGCCTGGGCTGCATAGGGAGCTCAGGGCTATGTTGATTTATAAAGAAAACATCTGTTAAGAACATGGTCATTTATATGTATCCTTTCATTTGCCTTCTTACTTGTAATAATTAGTACCTTAATAGTGTGTAGTTTAAAAACAAAGCCTTTAGCATTTTCTAGGTCTTACTGACATAATGGGATAATATGGATCTTGTGAGAACTTAGGTCCATACATTAATCCCTTTATAGTAAATTCCAAACAGCAGTTGACACTTAAAATAAGTATAGTGCTTCAACAATTGAGTAAAAGAAGTACTGAACGCAATCTCTTATCACAAGAAGTCTGTTGAATATTAAATATTCCCACAGGTCTATGGATAGGAAGTTTGGTCCCTAGCAGGTACATTGTCTGGGAAGTTTCTAAAAACGTTAAGAGGTAAGCCAGATGCAGAAAAACTAGGTTACTGGCAGATACCTTCCATGTCATACCTGGTTGCCAATCCATTCCTCATATGACTTTCTCTCTCCATGAAGTTAGCAATACCCTTACCCACAAACTCCTAGTACCAGAAGGCTCTAAGCAAGCAAGCAGGGCCAAGAAACAAACTGAATAACCTGAAATTGTAAGTTAAATAAATTGTTCCTCTTTTAAGTTGTTCTCTGTGCTATGTTGGTCACAATGATGAAAAGACTTCATTAATAAAACTTGGTCTTGGAATGTCTATTGCTGTTGTGTTAGAATCACAGCTCACATCTCAACAGACCACAGTAGGCCAGTACAATCCCATGTGGGAGGTTTATTGTGGGGGACAATGGCAAAGGTGGTGACAAAGACAAAGGGGAAGAGAGAGAGAGAGAGAGAAAGAGAGAGGGGAGAGAGAGAGAGAGAGAGAGAGAGAGAGAGAGAGAGAGAGAGAGAGAGAGAGAGAGAGAGAGAGAGAGAGAGAGAGAAGGCTCTGTCTTTTATTTTGGTTGTGACATAACCACTAGCAGGTAAAGGTGGGAGGTGAGCCAAGTGGATTCTGGGAATGTATGGCAGTTACCCTGGCAACAGGAGTGTGATATAACTAGGTTCAGAGATGATCTGCCATGGTGGTTCCCGATACCAACAATTACTGTTATAAAACATTGTGAACAAGAACAACTTGGAGAGGAAAGGGTTTATTTCATTTGTATTTCTATATCCTCCTACATCTATAAATAATTAAGAAAAGTCCTATAGGATTGCTTATATCCCAATCTTGTGGATGTATTAGACTCCAGCTTTTATCAAGTTGACATATAACTAGTCAACTCAAACAATAAATTTTACATTATCTTTCACTTATGTGGAATTTCAGGTAATAATTATCAACACAAACAGTACTGAGTAGTTATGGTGTTCAAGTCATTTGGAAAACAAGTCACTTAATTAAGTGATTTATTTTTAATTTGATGATCACAAGGCAAGGGGTGAGGAAGGCAGGGGTAACTGCTCTACCATGATCACTCCTGTCACAGCAGGTACTGGAAAGCAGTCTGAGAATGGCGAATAGTGGATATAGGGTGCCTGCTGGCTAGAACTAGCTTTAAATAAATGAAGAGAAAGGTCTTCTTCTGTGAAGTTTAGGTGTAAGCCTATATAAAAAAAAATAGCATTAAAAAGTCATTTTACAAAATGAAAAATCCCAAAACAATAGGGAGCAGAGTAAGGAAAAATGAGAACTAATGAAAAGAAATTATTGAAAAAGTTTCAAAACATAGGAAGAAAAATTATACAGAAATAATGAACGAAAAGATAATTATGGTGGGGTTATTTAACTGTTTTATGTGTCTCTTAAGTGTATGTATTACTTGTGTGGGGCTGTGTAGGAGAGTGTGTGCCATGGTACCCATGTGCAGGTCAAAGGGCAATGTCAGGTATTTGTTCTTGCCTTCTACCTTCGTTGACTCTTGTTTGTCACTGTGTACACCTGCTTGAGTATCCCCACAGCATCATGGGACTCCTCCTCTCACTGACTCTAATCTACATGTAGGGTCACTGAGTTTATAGACACTTGCTAGTGTATGTCCTTTACGTGAGTTCTGGCAGTTAAAACTCAGGTCCTCGTACTTGCATGGCAAATGCTTTAGCCACTGAGCCATCTCCTCAGCCCCATTGTTTAGAGATCACATTGCAAATTGAATTATAGTAATAATAAATGACTTAAGATATTCAAAACAAATATAAAAGTCAGTAACAAATGAGACCAGTGAGAAGACAGTACAAAAAGTGGGAGAGAACAAGGCTATCAAATTTCAGAAGAAAGCTCAAAAACATAACATAGAAGAAAAACATAAAAGAAAAATTAAAAGAATAAAGTGATGCAATAACTCAACATTGTACTTGCCCCTAAAAATTATTAGGTTGACGACCACAAATGTCTCAGTTAGATGATAACATTTTGATATTAAAATACAGTCAAATTGTAACAAAATATAGTCAATTATCAGGGAAAAAAACAGCTCTCTTTAGACTTCTCCAAGAACACTCATGTTACAAAGCATTTGGCATTTTCAGATAAGGAAATATAAATGTTTCCAGCTAGGTTACCAATCCCATTCAGTTAGGTCACTATTACTAAATTTGAATAATTAAAAAAAAAGAAAGGAAAGATAACATAAACAACTGTATCATGAGGAAATGTTACTTAATGAAGTAGTCAAAAAGTATAGAAAATTTAGTAAGTCAATCAGATTTAGATATCTAGTCGGTGTTAATATAAGAACCCAACAATAGATTGTTTTAAAAACACATATGTATGTATATATGTGTGTGTCTGTTTATGTGTTATAATTCATTACAACAAAATATAAATGATTAAATAAATATTTTTCATATAAATAGAAGCTATTTATATTCTCAGTCTAATGCAGAATTAATATAATTCTGTAAAATTGCATAATGATTCAACAATATTCTACAAAATCCCTTTCCCCTTAACTTTAGAAAAGTATTTTGTTGTTGTTGTTGTTGTTTGTTGTTGTTGTTGTTGTTGGGTTTTTTGTTTTGTTTGTTACTTTGTTTGTTTGTTTTGGTTTTTCGAGACAGGGTTTCTCTGTATAGCCCTGACTGTCCTGGAACTCACTTTGTAGACCAGGCTGGCCTCAAACTCAAAATCCACCTGCCTCTGCCTCCCAAGTGCTGGGATTACAGGCGTGTGCCACTACCGCCCGCTTCAGTGTTTATTTTTAATGTCTTATGTGCCACAAGTTTAGTCCCAATTTAATGTATAAAATGGAAGATGCTGGCCAAGGAGTGCAAACTTTCAATTATTATATAAATCAGTTTCCAAAATGTAATATAATATAGTGAGCAAAGTTAATATGCTTTATACTTGAAATTCACTTGGGGTTGACCTGCAGTGTTCTCATCTCATATACACAAATGTTAAATGTCACAGATTATATCAATGGAGCACTGTTTCTGCTGTCATAACCAACTCCATTACCACAAGCAACTTAAGTGAGGAAAGGATTTAGTTAGCCTATGCTTTCAGGTCTACAGTCCAAACAAACTCAAGTCAGGAACCCGAAGAAGAGTGTTCATGGAGAAATTTTGCTTGAAGGCACATTCTCATACTTGGTAATTGACTCACGCTTAGTTACACTTCTAGAGCCAAGGGTCCTCTGCCTAGGAATGGTGCATCAAATGATAAACTTGGCCATCCTGAATTAAGTAATAATCAGAACAATCTCCAACAGTGATGCCCACAGACCAGTCTGATCCAGACAATTCCTCATACAAGGTTTTCCTCTCAGATGACACAAGGTTGTGTCAAATCCAAGTTAATGCTAACTAGAATATCCCACTAATTTTCAGCTTGACACAAAACACTTTAAATCATAATTTTGCATTTGTTCCCAAGATCTTGGTTAATATTATAATACAAAATGGCACAATTTTTAAAAACCTACCATCTTTTAGAAAATTCCAATACTTTAAATATCCAGTGTCTTCTCAAAGGCCCAAGTCTCTTAACTCTGGGTTCTTATATATTAGTAATGGGGCGGTGGGAGCATAAAACACTTTGCCTTCCCGACAGTATCATGTGGGAGAATTTTACTCATTGTCAAGTTTGATTGCCAGTTTCAGATATAGCCCTGATCCTCCTGGACCACAACCTCTTTGTGTGGACACAGAGGAAATATTCCAATTGTCCCAAAGAGGCAAGGACTCTTCACCTTAATAAGACCGATCCCATATTAATCACAGCTGATTATACAGCTCAAGGAGAACAGCAACTTTAATCGGAACTATTACAGCAATGGCCTGATTTGAGTGTTCGCATCCCCCGAAGGCTCACGAGTCAGGTCTCCATCCTCCACATCTGTCTCAGCCTTCTTGTCTTCCAAGCCTCCACAACAACATCCCATTGAGCTCTGAGCACCCAACAGCTTTCCCAGCTCAGAAAGTCCAATACCGTCCTCAGTATTCATCTCAATAGTACAAAGGCATAAAAACCCTTGAATCACGCTCACTACAACACCACCCCACTTTTCTATTACCGGCTTCTCTTCAGTTTGCTTTCTGTTGCTGTGGTAAAATACACTGACTAAAAGCAGCTAAGGGGAGGAAAGGGATTATTTGGCTGCCACTTCCAGGTCACAGCTCACCACTGATGTAAGGCAGGGTATCAATGAAATCGAAACCATGGAGGAACACTGCTTACTGGCTTGCTTTTTGGTTAATCCACAGGTTCAGGCCTAGCTATCCTTACAAGCAAAAGACCTGAGGAATGGTGCCACCCACAGAGGGATGGGCCCCATTGCACTAATTAATAAGCAGAAGAATCTCATAAAGACATGTCCACAGGACAATCAGATTTAGGGTTTCTCTGTGTAGCCCTGGCTGTCCTGGAACTCACTCTGTAGACCAGCCTGGCCTCAAACTCAGAAATCTGCCTGCCTCTGCCTCCCAAGTGCTGGGATTAAAGGCGTGTGCCACCACTGCCCGGCTTAAGTAATGTCTTTCTTTTTTTTTTCTTTTTAACTTATTTTATTAGATATTTTCTTCATTTACATTTCAAATAATATACTAAATGTCCCCTATACCCTCCCCCTACCCTGCTCCTCTGCCCACCCACTCCCACTTCTTGGCCCTGGCATTCCCCTGTATGGGGCATATAAAGTTTGCAAGACCAAGGGGCATCTCTTCCCAATGATGGCCGACTAGGCCATCTTCTGCTATATATGCAGCTAGAGATACGAGCTCTGGGGGTACTGATTAGTTCATATTGTTGTTTCACCTATAGAGTTGCAGACCCCTTCAGTTCCTTGGGTAATTGCTCTAGCTCCTCCATTGGGGTCTCTGTGTTTTATCCTATAGATGACTATGGACATCCACTTCTATATTTGCCAGGCATTGGCATAGCCTCACAGAGATAGCTATATCAGTGTCCTTTCAGCAAGATCTTGCTGGCATATGCAATAGTGTCTGTGTTTGGTGGCTGATTATGGGATTTCTTAATCAAGGCTTTTAGCAGATGATTCCAGGCTGTGTCTGTGTGATAGATAGGACATATATGTTAATTTTCTCAATTTGATGACTTAACTTGTTAATACATATAACAAATCAATATGTATTATATGCCTCTGTGTGTGTGAGTGCTACATTAATGTATGTGCATCTGTGTGTATGTGTGTGTGTGTGTGTGTGTGTATGAGTTTATGTGTGACTATGTGTGTGTTTGCTTTGTCAATCAAATTTCACTGAGCTGAGTGAAAAATCAAAATGCCAATGTAACCACAGTGCTGACAAAAGTATTTGGGGATTTTGAGCCATTACATTAAATGAGGGAGAAATGCCAGAAAAGAAGCAGTCAGGCTCATTTGCAAATTCTTTTGCCTGGACTGAACATAACAAGGTGGCAGTATCTTAAAGCCATGCAGCAGCTAGGAATTCTTATCTTTTCCTTTTCTCACAACATCTAAAGCTGTTCATGGCTAAACCGGATTTCTATATCATATGACCCAGAACAGTTGACTCTGAAAAATTATTTTCTTCCTGCTGGATCTCAAAGTTCCCAGAAAGATGTTAAGTCTCCAGCATTTGGTGCCTATTTAAATTATGAGTTAGAGAAAATCTAACATTTTACCTAAAATTTCCATGATTATTCATTAAAATATACAGAATTCCTTTAATTCTTGACTGTGAAACACTTCAGAGCACCTGTTAACATAGGTGACAGGACCAGTGCCTTTTAACAATAATTGTTGACCATGTTCAGCCATAATGTATGAGAGTTTTAAATAAAGTGATCCATCAAGTCATCGTTTAGATTTGTGAAAGTTCTTCACTATACTGAGAAAATCTGAAGATGTAGAGTCAGAGGATGGGACCAGCTGACACAATTCCTCAAACATTTTAAATTCTTGTGCTATCAGACTGTCAACTCTAGGCTTTATTTAAGTAGTAGAGAGGTATAACAGGCTTCTGTTAGCAAGGACTTGTTGGCATCCACAATAGTGTCTGGGTTGGGTGACTGTATATGAGATGGATCCCCAGGTGGGACAGTCTCTGGATGGTCATACCTTCAGTCTCTGCAGCACACTTTGTCTCTGTAACTCCTTCCATGGGTAATTTGTTCCCCTTTCTAAGAAGGACCGAAGTATCCACACTTTGGTCTTATTCTTGAGTTTCATATGATTTGTGAATTGTATCTTGAGTATTCCTAGCTTCTGGACTAATATCCACTTATCAGTAAGTATACACAATGTATGTTCTTTTGAACTAACCAGTAACTCCAGAGCTCCCAGGGACTAAACCACCAACCAAAGAGTACACATGGTGGGTCTCATGGCTCCAGCTGCATATGTAGCAGAGGATGGCCTTGTCAGTCATCAATGGGAGGAGAGGCCCTTGGTCCAGTGAAGGCTCTATGCCCCAGTGTAGGGGAATGCCAGGGCCAGGAAGCAAGAGTGGGTGGGTTGGTGAGCAGGGGGAGGTGGGGAAAGGATAGGGAGATTTTTCAGAAGGGAAATGAGGAAAGGGGATAAAATATGAATTGTAAATAAAGAATATATATAACAAAAAAAGTAGTAGAGAGACCAAGTTTATGGGAAAATGAGTAAAAAATACCCATGCAGTTTGAAATGGCCATAGCTTTACTAAAATAATGTTCTGTATCACATGAAGAAAAATGTGAAGGGAGGCTCATGGGACTAAAAATAGGACACTGGCATTATGATTTTAACAGCTGCACTCAGTACCAGCAATATGTCTTTACCAGCAATTTCATCATTTTTAACTCCCTACTAGTTAAATGAAAGCATTGCATCTAATCTTCAAATCTTCAAATAATTTAGATCATTATCCCAAAACAAACTTTTCCTCAAATTGAGTTTTCTTTTATGAGCTAAATAAAAATCTTTTCTTTTAGTAATAATCGTTTTTAATTAAAATGAAGACAATTAGCAATGACCCATTAGTGCTAAGGACTTTCAGATCAATATGAGAAACAGAAGTCATTCTAAAAAAGAAACAACAACAACAACAAAACAATGAGCATTCAAACCCATAAAAATCTATACAGAAAAGATTTCATTTCTAACATACTGTTAGCATTTTGTACAGTTGCTGAGGACAAAGTCTTTGAGTGAAGTTATTCCTGATTCCTCTACTTTCTTCCCCCATATTCATCCAGCATATTCTACAGGCTTACCTTAATAGTTCACATGGGTTTCTACTTCTACCAATTTCACTCCGCTACCTTGGTATGTGCCCACTATCTCACATCTTTATAAACATCATTGTCTATTTCTTGCCTCACCTCTCCAATTCCAAAGCCTCCTGGGACCAGAGCCTCCATGACAAGATGGGTTATTAGTCTTATTAAAATGTCCCAGGGGTAAAGTGTGGGATGGTGAAAGGCAGCCTGGTTTCTAGCTGAGGTAGGTTTGAAACCCTGGTGACCCCAGCAGGTGACTCCACAGGAGATAAACCCTGCAAAAACAGTAGGTGTTTTGCCACGCTCCTGAACACCAGGCTCCTGAGGCAAGGCTGCAGTTCTCCATAATTCTGTGGCCATCAGTCATGTAAGAGCAATGCCCCAAGCCCCTCCACAGGTAGAAGATGTGACCACAGATCATGTATCCTCAAGACAGATCTCCAGTTTAATGAGGTACCTAAAGGTCTGAAGGGCTTAGCCAATTAAGCTCTCCTTACCAGACATTCCTCTCTGCAAAAGGTATTTAGCCTCAAGCCTGCCCTGAGAAAGTGGGGTACAGTTTTCTCATTGCCACTCTTCTTCCATGACAATAAATGCCATAAAACCATGGACTGTCTCTTTTCATCAGGATCTGCTACAGGGAGCAATAAAGAGCTAGCCACTAATCTCTTGCAAAAGGCCTCACAGTGCTCCCAGCCATGGCCTCCACCAAGGACTCAACTCCCAATGGGACCCAGCCAGAGTTCTCCCTTTTTTCCCTTCTGCCCCAGGCTAGATCCAGCCTGTGGACCCCAACTCCATTCTCAGCTCTTCTGCAGCTCCCAAGGCATCTGGGTGCCCAAGAGTCTGAGAACCTGACAGTCTGGTCTCCTTGCAGGCCCCGGTCCCATCACCAGAGAGGCCCAAGCCCAGAGCAGACGCAGGCCACCGCTCAACCCACAGTCAAGTTGAAATCCCTATATAGCTCTAATGTCCCTTATTATTGGCATTCTTCTCTGATGTCAGTTTCTAACCGTCCCTTCCACTCTGTGTCAACTACACAGAACTCAGTTTATAAATACTTTGTCCTTTTTAGGTTTGTAGAAAATGGAACTTGCCATTTGCCATGCTGCTCTGTATCGTTGAGAGATAACTCTCATCAATTTTACAACTCTCTATGTGTCTTGGACCTACACTTGGTGGTGAGAGATCAAAGGGGGGACATGTTCTCCTTAGTCCATCATAAAACATACTAAGTTTTCAAGAAATCCATCTACTCCCTTCTTCGTTATTTTTTAAGAGCACACAATTCTATCTTCATATCAATTTCATAATATATTTTGATTCTTTGCTCTGTGGATAAAACACCCCACAATTATTTCCTTTTGGTTTTATTAATGATTTTATTTCCATTACTTATACAGGGCCTCACTTGACTTAGGTGTTTTAGAATATCTTGAAAATAAGATATTAATAACCTCTTCTACCTTCTTCATCAACCTATGAGATCATGATTCACCTCCTCTTACCTACAACTTAGGTTTTCCCCAAAGAGTCATATGACTTATTTACCCTAAAGTCCTCAGGAAAAACCTGGCTTCTATGTACAATGTAGATAAATGTGTGGAGTTCATACTGATTGCTGATTTTTTTTTTACCCTAAATCTTAACTGTCAGGGACATCTGAGAGGCTCTTCATTTCTTTCTTCCTTTTTATTAATCACTTTATTCATTTACATTTCAAATGATATCCCCCTTCCCAGTTACCCCTCCATCCCATCCCCACTCACTTCCCTCTCCTGTGTCTCTATGAGGGTGTTCCTCCACCCATTCACCCGCTCTGACCTCACCCTTCTAGCATCCCCCTATGATGGGGCATCAGGCATCCTTCCTTTTCCATTGATGTCAGATAATGCCATCCTCTGCTATGTACTTATCTGGACTCCTGGCTCCCTCCATGTATACTCTTTGTTTGGTGGTTTAGTCCCTGGTCGCTGTGTGGTCCAGTTAGTTGATATTATTCTTATGGGGTTGCAATCCCCTTTACCTACTTCAGTCCTTCCCTTAGATCTTCCACTGGGACCCCTGTGCTCAAGTCTATCCAGAGACCTCTCCAGTCTCTTCATTTCTATACTGCATGATTTGTATCCATTGTAAGCCTCTACCTTCTACATCAACACGATGATTTTTGTGTCCTTTTCACCTTTCTTTGAAGATCTTTTCTATCGATATGAGATTTGATGACTCCTGGACTGATCCTTTTACCACCTTCTTGTTTGTCTAGAAGAAATCACGTTTCCCCAGATATCTCAAAGGTGTCTTTTCCATTTCCTCATGCAGTGTGAAACAAAATTGGTTGACCATTCTGTCCTTGATTGCTTATCTAAAATTATCATTGAAAGATTATTGATTTTATTTTTGGCAAGAATCACTATTGATTTTCTGTTACTTTTAAATTGAATTATATTTATTCCCTTTATAATTTCTTTGAGAAAGGACTTTTAGTTTCATTTAACTAAATGTACATACATTATATGTATGAAATATTATAGAACTTAATAACTATTTGTGTAATGATATGAGTCTTTCGTATATAATGACATTTTTATATTTCTCTAAGTTCAAATCTGTCCAGCCACCCTTTCTTAGTCCCTGCTTTGCTTCAATGTGTTAACTGATGTCTTCAACCTTTAGCGTAATCTCTCCCAAGTCCTACTACAGAAAGATACCTTAGTTAATTCTTTTGTCATTGTGATAAAATAACTAATAGGATTGGTGTAGTGTGGAATTCATATTATCTCACAATTTAGCAGGTTAACCCAACATGGCAGAAAAACATGGCAGTAAGACAAGAGCATGTCTGAAACTTGTTCCTGTGGGTCATTCATATACGGGCAGATAAGGAAACCAAGGTTGGTATAGCATTTACACAGAAAAACTTAATAACCTTTCTTTTTGGAAACCCTAACATGTTACCCAAACTTTTTGCATTCTTTCCCCATTGCAGATATCTTCACTTCCACAGACATTTGAGAATCACATTGCCACTCCCTAGTCTAAACTAGATTTACATTTTCTAAACCATGCACATATCTGAAATTTTACACTTGAACAATGCTCTCTGACTTTAGTAATGTTTTTAAAAGTAGTTCAAATGCAATGGTACCATACCATTTTTAACCTCATTAATCTCATCCACTCATTAACTCCACCACATCTTTCTGCACTGGTGATTCTCTACAGATTATATACTGTAATCAAAAGTTTCAATTCTTTCCTTACAAATATTTATTCTCTTTATTTTATTTACTTTCCCTGAGCATAGTACTACAATACTCAAGGAAAATCATTATTATTCCATCTCAAACTTTAATCAAGCATTTTAGAATAATTGCAGAGAAGAGAAAATGGATTGATTGTCCAGTACAAAATGATCAGCTGCTACACTGGCATACCAATAACATTATAAAGACTGAACAGGTTATACATATATGCATACATACACACACATATAAATATATCATATATATACACATGTACATCACATGTGTTTATATATGTACACTTTATACAAATATATATGTCATACCATGCATATACATATCCAAAATACACATATGAATATATATTTGTATAGATATATATGCATATATATACATACACATATACATATATGCATAAATTCATATTAATGAAAAAAGAGGCCATGAATTTCAAGGAGAACTGGGTAAAGTATATTTGATATTCTAAATTGTTGACAGCTAACTTTTAAAATCAACCATCATATTAACAATTAGTTTCCTGAAAGTATGTGCCTAATGATTCACAACCCTATATTTTGCTACACAGGCATACAGAAAAAAAGTTAATTCCATTGAAAACTTGTTCAGCGTCTCCTAGTTTATTCTAAAGCAGGCATTGCTTTATTTTTCATGATATGGCCATATGGTTGAACTAAAGATAGTATCTTTCTGTTTGCCTGCCTAACAGATATTCTTATTATTTTCTGCTTTTATTCTTATAGCAATACTTTTAGGAAAATGAGAAAATTGAGAATTCTGACAGAATCATTTCTTTGAAACATGGACTTTGCTATTACCTTTCTTGTTTTACATTTAGGCAACCTTATTTTAATAGAAACTGAGCTACCACAATGCAACAAAAAATAAAAGGAAAAAAAAAACAATGAAAAGATCAATTAAATATTTACAAATTTCTACAAAAACATAGTGTAGAAAATAATGGAAAAGTAATGTGTAAAGAGAAAATTCTGAAAATTGTCAAAAATGGACTTAAAGTCATGCATTTTCAAAACTTCAAAAAATAAAACATCCAACTCTTGTCTAAGTTTCAGAAAAACTGTGAGTATAATGATCCACAAATGCAAAAAGAAGTGAAGAACAATAGAGTTAATTATCAAACACTGCAAGTAGCTATCAATAGACTTCTCATGAACAGTAAAGAAGTTAAGGTGAGTCTATAATTGGATACAGAGGTGAACAGTCTATAACAAGAAGAAAAAAAATAGAACATTAAAGAATATAAACAAAGTAATAGTGCTAATTAACACTCCGAATACAGAAAGCATAAAGTATAATCACAGCAGTAACTGAAGTATTTAAAAGGAAGTTTAACGTTTTAAAATATATGACTTTTTTTTTTTTTGGAGTCTTGGTGATACCACTTTGTTTTATATTATTTTATACCTTGTCACCTGTACCATTTCATACCACAGCATCCCATACCATATATACTATGCCACATCACAACTCTTAAATTTCAACTTTTAACCACTGTCCAGTTAGTATTTGTGACTACATCACCTTAGTTAATTTTGTGGACTTGACCAGGCCACGGAGTGCCTAACTATTTGGTTAAACTCTATCTCAGGTGTTTCTGGATGAATTAGCATTTGAAAGAATAGAATGAATTAAACAAACTGCCATCTTGAATTTACCTGAGCCTTAGGCAATCTGGTGAAGGTATTGACAGAGTAAAAAGACTGACCTGCAGGCTGGGGATGAAGGTCAGTCTAAGCACGTGATCTTCACACATAGAGCCCTGGCTTCCATCCCCAGTTCTTACAAAACAAATATTTGAAAGCCAGAATGCCCCCACCTCAAAGAAAAAACTAATCTGTCCCAAGATAAGAGAGAATTATTCCTGCCTTAGAGAATTGAAATTGAAACATAAGCTCTTCCCAGGTCTTAAGCCTGCAGTCAGGTTTTGAGCTTTTACTACCATCAGTTCTTTTGTGTCACCAGCTTACTGACTCATCCTACAGAACTTGTAGATCCAGAGACATTCTCTCTCTCTCTCTCTCTCTCTCTCTCTCTCTCTCTCTCTCTCTCTCTCTCTCTCTTTAATTAGATACTTTATATGCACTGACTGATAAGTGGATATTAGCCCAAAAACTTGGAATACCCAAGATACAATTTGCAAAACACATGACACTCAAGAAGAAGGAAGACCAAAGTGTGGATACTTGGATCCTTCTAGAAGGGGGAACAAAATACACATGGAAGGAGATACAGAGAAAACGTTTGGAATGAATGACTCTCCAGAGACTGCCCCACCTGGGGGGATCCATTCCATATACAACCACCAAATGCAGACACTATTGTGGGTGCCAACAAGAGCTTGATGACTGCATCCTGATATAGCTGTCTCCTGAGAGCATCTGCCAGTGCCTGACAAATACAGAAGTGGATGCTCACAGCTATCCATTGGACTGAGCACAGAGTCCCCAGTGAAGGAGCTAGAGAAAGTACCCAAGGAGCTGAAGGGGTTTGTAGCCCCATAGGAGGAACAACAATATGAACTAACCAGTACCCCCAGAGCTTACTGGGACTAAAGCACCAAACAAAGAAAACACATGGTGGGACTCATGGCTCTAGCTGCATATGTAGAAGTGGATGGCCTAGTTGGTCATCAATGGGAGTGATGTGCTAGAATGGCAGTTAGCATCTCAACAGCACACTAAGCCAAGGCAATTCCACATGGAAGAGGTTTTATTGGAAGGGAGAGACAAAGGAGTGGCAGAGAGAGAAGAGGGGGAGAGGAAGGAAAGAAAGAAAGAAAGAAAGAAAGAAAGAAAGAAAGAAAGAAAGAAAGAAAGAAGAAAGGAAGAAAGGAAGAAAGGAAGAAAGGAAGAAAGGAANGGAAGAAAGGAAGAAAGGAAGAAAGGAAGAAAGGAAGAAAGAAAGAAAGAAAGAAAGAAAGAAAGAAAGAAAGAAAGAAAGAAAGAAAGAAAGAAAGAATGAGGAAGTGGCATTCTCCTTATTTACATGGAAAATGACATAACACAAGTAAAAGTGGGAGGTGAGCCAAATGGATTCTGGGAATATGGTGGCCGTTGTCTTGGCAACCACTCTGCAGTTTGCAAGTCGTGCTGTTGCTTCATAGATTTGGAATGTCCCGTGATGCCAACAGGGAGGAGAGGCCCTTGGTACTGTGAAGATTCTATGCCCCAGTATAAGGAACTGCCAGAGCCAGGAAGCAAGAGTGGGTGGGTTGGTGAGCTGGGGGAGGGAAGAGGGGATAAGGGGTTTCCAGGGGGGAAACCAGGAAAGGGGATAACATTTGAAATATAAGCCTTAATAGAAAATTTTAATATAAAGAATGGCATAACAAGTCTGAGAAATCAAAAAGCAAGAGAGAGAGACAGAGAGAAAGTCAGAGAGGTGAATAAAGTCAAAAGAATTATTCCTTGAACCAATCCATGTCCCTGTCTTCTACCTCTATCAAGTCCATGTGAAACAAAGCTTATGATAGAATAAAATGACAGAAATATTTCATCGATTCTAGGTACACGACTACAGACCGATGAGACAATAAGAGAAGAAGCAATTGTCAATTCACTTTAGAGACATGTCATTAAAACAAGCTCAAAAAATGGAAACTCACACTGAAAAACAAAAATCAAAGCTTGTAATATTTGTGTGAGACTTAACCCTGAGACCACTAGATGGCTTTATGCACAAAACTGAATAAAGCTTTAAAGAACAAATAATTGCTATGTATGCATGCTCTTTCAATGAAGAAAGAAAACAGCATTGTATTGGGGAAAACTATAATGTTATTAGGAAATGGATGCCTAATTCAAATGGTATAATTTGAAAACTATTCATCTCAGCAACTTAATTTAAGTATATCCAATAGTATGTCTAATTGTAAAACCTACATAGACAAGAAAAGACATTTCAATGTTAAAAGAGTCTTGTGCTAAATTCACACAAATAAAACGATGATTATTTTATCCTCAGCATTGGTTAGGGTACTTTTTTTTAAACTATGGATCAATCTATGTGCTGAAATTAACAAATAGACTTTATATAATTGCATAATATAATTATTTTATGATGCTCAACATCTAGAGTAAGTAATCCCCTATTAAATTGAAATAAATCTCATAACCCATGGTGAGGGACATGAGACATTTTTATTAATATCAGGAATAGACAGGCTTGCCTAATACTATTATCCATGTAGCAAGCTATTACAGAAAATGAAAGGAGAGGCTCAGAGTTTGAAATACAATAAGAACAAAAAGCACCCACCATTACAGATAATATAGCATAAAGAAACAATCCAAAAGTTCTGACAAGTGTTAGAATTGCCACATTGATTCTGGGTGAAAGTTAAAGATAAAAGAAAAGATATATTTATTTTTCTAGTGTTAATATAATGCAAACTACTTCAGAAAAAATAATGAACCCATCTGAACAATAACCTGTCATAAGACATAAACTTTAATATCATACTTGAATTTTTTTGTGAACCACTCTCTGATCATAACAAGATTTTTTTCTTATCAATTAAAAGATATAATTCTGCATGTTGAGATTTTAGTTTGTATTCTTTCCATTTAACCAGCTGTCTATTATTTTGAATGGTTTAATTTAAATACTGATGAACGTGGCATTGTATATCAGTGTCAAAATCAACAAATCCACCTCCCCTGACATGGTATATATTTTTTTACTTTACAGGAGTTGCTGACTAAAAATATGTTCTTCTTTGACTTCAGAGTCAAATGAGCCATATGTGGGATTTCATTCTGTATTTAAGAGTAAGGAAATCTCTGTTTGATTATGATAGATGTTGGAAATGTGAGGTTTCACAGTAGAGATTTATAATTTTCTCCATAATTTTGTTTATATGCTATAACCATTCCTATATGTAATACAACTACCTTTTGATCTAACCAACTCCCCAGCTGCTTGTCCACTTGTTCTAATTTCATTGTAGTTTCTTTGTTGTAATAAACAGTACAAGTGTTCTTAATGTCAATATGCCTAGACATTTAACCTAAGTCACTGGGATTATACTTAGTAACAACTAACGCTTCATTTTACAGTATAAATGGGTCGAGAGTAGATTTTAGGTTATGTTACTAAGCAGAAAAGAAAAGCAGTTCTGAGATAGTAGAGTTTGACTTTTATGACGTTAAGAATCACTTTGTTATGTACACACATATTAAAATACCATATGGCCTGCCTTAAATACACATAATAAAAATACTTTGTTTTGTAGTGCATGTTAAATAAACACTCTGTCACTGTAGTACACCCTTAGCCCATAGGACACTTGGAAAAGAAATAGAGGGGAATGATTAGGAGACTTTAGATCATGGGCTGTATGACTTTACAGTAGGACTTAGAAAATGGATCTGGTGTGTCCAGTGAGGAGAGAGTACTGCAGCAGAGGGTGAGAGTCACTGTTCTCGACAGGTTTGTCACTCTAATTAGTTTACACCTTATCTTCTATAAACAGCTATTGCCAGCAGCTCAAATTTTATTGACCTCACTGAAATGTATTTAAGAAAATGGGTGATTATTTATCATAAAATTGTTTACCACCAAATAGAAAACAGTTTCTGCTTCCAGTAATTTGTTATAAAGCTACAGCATCATTTAACTCTCGGGGATTATCCAATAAAATTAAAAGCCTAAATACAAGGTAAACACGCTTAGAAATTGGCATACTGTCATGATTTATGAATAATAATGAAATAGAATAATTTATAACTGAAATATTTTAAACTCTACTAGCTGCATAAAAAACATCTATGTTGAGAAAAAGAAATGCATTCCCCCTTGCAGATGACATGGCATAATTCCAGAGAATTAACAGTAATAGTGACTCCTATGTCTAATGAATGTATACATGAGTTTGGCATTACCCTAGGACAACATCACTACAAAAAGACAAGACAAACAAAACAAATAAAACAAAAAATAACAAGTCCAGCTCACTATGTTTATTTCTCTTCTGGTTATTGTCTTAGCAGTTAGCATGATTATTACATTTAACATGCTAGCATGAGACAATCTATCATCATTAATACCACTTTAATCTCTACCACGTATATAAAAGGTGCTTTGGCATAGCTCATTCCCTTTCCATTAATTTGTACTTAAACAAGCATATTTATGTAGGTTATGAGGCAGATTATCCCCTGCTCAAACTTGGAGAAATCACCAGTGAGCCTTTAGGTGACTACTAAGCTCTGAAAAGTAACTCTCTATGTGAAACAAGCTTAGGAAGCACATGACATAAAGAGAAGTGACACCCAATTAGCTCTAAATACCAAACTATATGGTAAGAGGAAATGCTGATGCCCAGCTTGCCATAGCTGATTAATTTGTGTGCTAATTTTTTACTTTAATACCTACTGCTTTCTTCTCTTTATTGATGTTCTGTGTCTGATGAGACACTTTGGTTCTTTGGTTTGATCCTTTGACAACATATTTTATTCTTTGCATGTATTTCACATAATTGGTGGAAAGCATTTTTATGGGCCCAATATATGCTTGCTCCATTGGATAATTTATTAATGCTTTTCTATACATGAACTAAAGTTTCTTGCTTATTTACATAACTTCCTGATAAGTAAAATTAGAACTGCTAAGCAAGTTTCCTTCTGAGATGGAATGTTTTAACCCTTCAATATTTGAAATGTTCTGCAGCCATATTGAGCCTGCTTCTCAGGTTCTACTCTTGAATATTTACTCATGTCTGTATGCAACCTACTGAGTTAGTTACCATTTGATGATCCACTTAAAAAACGTTTCTTTATGTTGTAGATTTTCTCTTTAAAAGACCTAATTTTCTGCCATCTCATCTCGGTTTTTGAAGTTTCACTTACACTTGGCCATGCCCAATTGAGATTTAATACTCTATCTTTAAAAGCCTGAAGGGAATTTAGATGAGTCTTAAGTATTATTAAGGTTGAATAGTCAGTTAGTTTTGAGAAATTAACAATCTTTTTTTTCTCCATGTGTCTTTAGGACTGCCACCTTCAATATTGTAAGAAGGGATTTGATGGTAACTAGAACTGAATATTGTTAACTAGTTATTTACCAAATCATATAAATTGATTCTTTCATTGATTTAAATGTACATCAGTTCACTATATTTAAATTTTTAAATCCTAGGCCATAGCATCATTTGACTCTGGGATTGTTGTATTATAGAATTAGCCTTTTTTTCTTCTTTTCATATTTATGTGGGTAAGGTGTGCCTGTATGTGTATGTATATTTTTACATGTGTGAGTGTGAATTTCTATGTCTGTGCCTGCATAGGAAGCCTGAGGTTGATGTCTACAATCATCTTTTATTGCTCTTCCACCTTATTAACTCAGGCAGCCTTTCTTAATCAAACCCAGAGTTTGCCTGTAGAGCTAGTCTCATTACCAGCTTGCCCTAGGGATTCCATGCCTCTGCCTTCAGAGACAGCCATCACACTAACCCAGCATTTATTCAAATTCTGGGGATCTAAATTCATATCCTTTTTCTTGCAAGGCTAGTTAGTGTCTTAAATGCTGAGCCACCTCTCCAAATTAGTATTTTGATCTTTTCCCTTCATTTTATTGCTTTTCAATCATCATTGATACATTATTAATCTTATTCTAAACTTTTCATATTTAATAGATTAATCTACATTGCTAATACATATTAATTCTCTTATGCAGATGACTCCACAATATATCCACAGCCTACATGCAGATCAGCATAGACATGGCATTTCACATTTCCCTGAATATCACACACACACACACACACACACACACACACACAAACCCAAAAAACTGTATAGCACTAGGGATGTATGTTTTATTTCTATGTTTAAAAATACCTGCTATGCACCATCCTTTCCTATCTCAGAAAACACCTCAAGTTATCTTGAAGCAGAAATCGCATGACCATATGCCTCTGAAAGCATATTTATACCAAATATCTTCCTGACATATTTGTATTTATCATAAATTATTCACTAAAAAGTGTACCACTTTCTGTTAACTTACCTCACTGTGGTGGTTTGAGTAAGAATGGTTAGAAGTTATGGCATTGTTGGAATGGGTGTGGCCTTGTCATAGGAAGTTCATCACTTGGGGTAGGCTTTGAGGTTTCAAAAGCTCATGCTAGACTCAGTGTCTTTCCCTGACTGCTGCCTGCATATCTTGGAGTAGAACTCTAAGCAACTTCTCCAGCAAACATGTTTGCCTGCATTCCACTGTGCTTCCCACCATAAGAATAATGGACTAAACTTCTAAAATTGTAAGCAAGCCCAAATTAAATTGCTTCCATTTATAAGAGTTGCCAGGGTCATAGTGTCTCTTCACAGCAATAGAACATTGACGAAGACACTCATTAATCTCAGTGACCCACCAACCTTATCTCTTAGCCCTAAGGCTTCAAAATAATATGAGATGTATGTACGTGCATGGATTTGTGTTAAGAAAGTAAAATAGGTCAGCATTCGGTCTAAAAATCAATTCATTGATGAACAAGTCCTGCAGGGCAAGGTTCTTTGAATTTCCGTTCATTAGGCTTTTTAACCTTGTTCAGCATCTCTTGTTTCTAAGTATCACCTGTCAGGTTCAGATCAACTGTCTGAAAGTTATGCAGACTTCCCCATTGTTTGAATACATGGAAGTTACATTTTCAATTGAGTAAATTAATTATACTTGGCATACTCTTCCACCTTTTGCTTTAAATTGGTTGTGCAGTTACTAAATGTGATAGGAATACATAAATAGGATAAGTTTCTACATAAAAACTATTAAATAGCATTGCCAAGAAAATAGGACATGGACCCATGACATTGAAACTATTCTCTTCTAAGTTCTCCTTTCTACCATTGAAGAGACTCAAAGCAATGTATAAATGACTGATTTCTAAGCATTAAATGTAACTACACACAGGCATGCCTGCATGCCCAATAGAAATGATATTTCTCCAGTTCTTTCTAAAAGATTGGTTTGAGGGAATCTACACAGCAAAAGAATTCTAAGGCTTTGAGTTGATAGGTACTTTAGGACAGTTCAGAAAATAGCTATTATCATGCGAAGTAAAGAAAATTAGCTTCATGCATTATGAAAAACAGCTGTATGTGATCAGACCTGATTGGGGATTGTTTTAACTACTTTGTTAGAAACAGTTGGAAGAATTCATTGTATCATCTGCAGCATCTGTTATTATGAGAAGTGGCATCTGGTGGGAAGATCGTTGGTCTGGTATAATTACACAAAAATGACTATTTCCTTTCTTTATGTAATTAGTATTGGTGAGTTGTTATGTTGGAAAGCTGACACATGTTAAATATGTATTTTTAAATTGTACATGAGGTCCAATGCAATGGCTCAGTAGATAAAGGCACTTGATTCCTGGGTCCTGGTCAGGAGTGGGAGACAACCCACTCCTGAAAGTTGTACTCTGATTTCCACATGGTCATTGTGTTAGGTACACACACACACACACACACACACATGCACACACATACACACACATATATGTACATATAAATATATATATATGTGTATATATATATGCATATATAAATCACCTATATACCTATTTGAAATATTAGCTTTGGTATATACTATGACCTGAACTGCAAAATGTTGTAAAACGGGATTAACTCTATCTCATCAAATAAAATGAGCTCATAAGAGAGAGGACTTCCTGAGGAGGTAGATTGCCAGGAGTTCTCTCATGCTTCCAAAGGCAAACTTGGATTTTTCCAGAATCCAGCTTTCATTGCTTGTGTTATTGCTTCCTTGGGTGAATTACATACTTTAAGGAGAAGTCATCAGTTCTGCCCACAACTAGCCAGTCAATGTATTTTCTTCCATTGACGTTTTTTACCTTTCATGGCTTAAAGTCATTTTAATCAGTACCTACACACTCAGTGGTTGGCTACCTTCATTACTTTAAGCTTTCAGTTTTGCTAATTACTTAATGCATGGTCCAGTAATTAAGCCAGAATCTTAAAATCATGAAAATTTAGCTGACACAGTTCCTTTGTTGTAATAAATTAATGTTTAATATAACAGTTCTTTTTTTTTTTTCAGAGTGACTCCATAGGAGTTATAAAATTAACTTCTTACTGTTCTTGTGAATAAATATAGCAGAGCTTTCTTGAGGGAAAAATGCTTGTTTGATTTCTGTATACTCTACATTATTTATCTTTTGTTCCACCTTAATTGGCTTTTATAGATCAAAGCTGAATTTAAGATTGAAAAAGAAACTTCTCTCTGCTGTTTCTAGAAAGGACTGGAAAGAGGAAAGGTGAAGGACAAGTGTGTCATCTTGATAAGGAGATTTTAATGCTTAACAAATTTGCAAGGCATCAATAAATGCATGAGCTGCAAGTACCTTGCTTCTCAAGCAAATACTTTAATGAGCAGGTGGTTCTGACTGAGTGACCATTTTAAATACTGTGTTCAGCGTTGACAACTTGCTCGAGACAGGCAGGCATTGCTCATCAATGCCTTGTTATCTTCAAAATCAGCAGAGCTATTTATAAGATAAATATTTTCAAAGGTATGGAAAATAAAATATAAACTTGGCATGCATGTTTTAATGTAAGCCTTACTGCTTGCTTGCTTCTTTCTTTTTTATGCATGTGGTATTTGTGGTGCAAATTAATTCTTTAGAAAAGTTCACAAAATGCCATGTCCCCTAGGCCAGTTTAAGAACCCTATTATGCTCCTGTGGACGTCTCCATGCCTTTCATTGTCCATCTGCATGATCCCTTCTACCTCTCCTTCCAGACTGAATTGTGTCACTTTCTTTTCTTAATTTTCCTTGATATTTTAAAGTTCAAGTTTGGCATTTTCTCTTCACGTGCATCCATCTTTTACTTCGTGATATGTGCACAGAATTACAAGGCTGAATTATAATGGAGGATCTTGGTTTTGCCCATTGACCTCTGATGCACAGAGCAGATTCCTTTAAAATGGAATTTTTCTAGTATTTCTTAAAAAGTATTTTACAATAAACTTAGTCAATACTGCATGGGAATACTTGGTTCTACATAACTATGCCTATTCTTGGTTGTGCAACATTACTATATATGAAATCAACTAAAACTGAAGTTTCTGCTACTACCGGGAGAAAAGTTTTCTCAATCAGATTATTTGAAATAGGAAGTTCAACCCTGAATCTGGACCACATCTTCTTGTGGCAACCCACATAAAAGGACATTGAAAAAGGAAATTTGGCTTATTTGTCTGTTTGCTGATTACTCAGAGTTGCAGGCAAGTTCACCTATTCTGTTGCTGTGACTCTTTTTAAATACAACTTCTTCAGGATCTAAAATTAACTAAAGACCAGCTGCTCTCCAGGAATCCTCCAAGACTTCAGCATCGGATCGGGAATGCAGAAGCATTTAGCTTTGTGGACTGAACAACCAATTTCTCAACCTTTCTGTCATATCACGGCCATTCTTGGACTACCTGGATCTCATATGTACATACATGCATGCATACATACATACATACACAAACAAACTCACACACAACACACACACACACACACACACAGAGAGATGCATTCTACTTCTTTAGAAAACACCGACTAAAACAAATAGTCTTTGCAGATACCACCATACAATTTAATATCACGTCAATTCTAATAATATATTGACCTTTTGTTGAGACCTAAGTTTTAGCACACATTCATCTGTCTAATAAATCATTGAATTCTGAAATTTTGTTTTTTAAAAACCACAGAAATATTATAAGAATATGATTTCATTATAATCCCAGGTGTGGGGAAGTGGTGCCTCTTCAAAGCAGCTGTTTATGTTTGCCTCATGTTCTAGCAGGGGCATATTTTTGTCCGTTGTGTGACATTTGGCTATCTGGGGACTTTTCTAAGGGTATATAAATGCTAGGGCCCCAAGAGGCAGAGTGGGTTGTTGGCTGTTGGTTGTTTGCTTTTGATGGTGGTCTGTTAAGTCGTCATGTGCTAGAGGAAGAAAGTAGAAGAATATAGATGTCCTGATGGCAAAGATCAAACTTGTCCCAATGAACTCTAAGCACCTAAACAGCAGGAAGTAGCCTAATGATAATGTCACCCTTTCCAGCCCCTGACTTTATTCTTGTACCGTTTCCTTTCTATCCCTTTTTCTCTCCTATCTAGTGTTAGTTAGTTAAGGGTATATTGCTGAACCCAAAAACTCTACTCAAATCATCCTGATGGTGGTGGCAGCACTCCTCGCTACCTCCCCAAATGCTCTACACTCTCAAATGGAAGAAACACACACACACACACACACACACACACACACACACAGACAGAGAGAGAGAGAGAGAGAGAGAGAGAGAGAGAGAGAGCCCTGTTACAGTTTAATATGCCTTAAACAGCTCAATGGCTGGTCCTAGCCTCCACATGGCTGATGTACTTTCCAATAATCCCAACTCATCACTTACTAAAACCTATATTCCATCATTGCTGAGAGGACCCATCAGACCTGCAGTCCTCTCAGGCTGACTTCCTGAGCACCTACATGATGATTATGTTCTCTGTCTGCCACCTCTCATGCCTGGCATCTTCTCTTTTCCTGGCATGGAGGCAATCTCTCTTCTAGTTCCTTCGTCAGTCCCTTGCCTGAGAATCCTCAAGTCCCACCTCTATCTCCCTGCCCAGCCATTGGCTGCTGGCAACTTTATTTACCAGTCAAAACCTGGAGGCAGGGTACCTTAGTGTGTTATGTGCAGACAGGCAGATACCTGTGAAATTTGGGGGACCAAATTAACATAATACAAGCAGCATTAGACGAAATCCACAAGGGTGGAAAAAGGATAGAGAAGGGTGGGAGAAAGAAAAGCCCACAAAGTAGAAAAAGACTGGCTATAGTAAATGTTTATGATTAATGGTTTGTAGGAAGCTACTTTTAATATTATGGTGTGTATATATGTGCAATGATGTGGTTTTTTGAGCAAATTAAGATGAATGGTACTGAATATCTCTTGTTAACCTTTACACTTGAACTTGCCTATTCTTATGTATATACACTGCACAATCAAATCAGGCAGTACTGTTTGTTTACTTTCAAAATATGTCCAGAATCAAATTATTCATCATGACTAATCATCTCTCACCTGGACTCTTGTGACATCCTATTACTACTCAATTAGCAACAGATTGGGTAGGGTAACATTCTATACAGAACATGAAAAATTATCCATTCCCTCCGCTTTAAGTCTCATTCTGGATAAAAGTTAATATCCTTTCAAGACACAAAGGGCCCTAGTCATGTGGCCCTCATTTCTCATTCATTCCTCACACTCCACTCTTTCTTTTTCCATTAGCTGACTCCCAGTTGGCACAGGAACCTGAGTGCCTGGAGTGTTCTCAGATGCACGGTCCTTTTCCTGATCATTAGCCCTCTGAAACAGCAGTTCTTCCACATTCTGTGTAGAAAAGTTGTTCCCCAAAATACATTCTCTTTACTTTGCTACTTAAAAAAAAACTATATATATATATATATATATATATATATATATATATATATATATAA
>NC_034597.1:31126411-31131117 GCF_900095145.1 Mus pahari
TCCCAGTCTCCAGATTAGGTTCACTGGTGAGCCTTCCAATTCTGGATTGTAGTTCATTTCAAATATAGTCAAGTTGACAACCAGGAATAGCCACTACATATCCCCACCTCTTGGATTTGGAGGAAGTCGTCTAAACCCACTGATTTCAATATGCCACCATCATTTCCTACTGAATGCATGTGTTTATAGAAGGTGCCTTTGTAGCATTTAAGCTTAAGCTAAGTCACCATGAGTCTATATAAAGGTACTATTTTTATCATTTCTAAATTTGCCTTTTGAATGATTGCACCTACTTATAAATAATATCTATCTAACTAACCTCCTCTCTCCAAAATATTTACAAATACTCAGTAACTTAATCTAAAAACCCTAAATTGGTGTATTCAAGCTTTTATTATTTAAGGCAGGAATTTATATACATATTTACCCATATATACATGAAAAGTTAATATATATTTTAAATGATATTCTTCTGATAACTATGAGTTGTATTATAGTTAACTGATTTTGCTCTAACATTACATATTGAGTGTAATTATATCATTGGAATTATACCTTTTAATGCTGTGGTGACTTTTTAGCATCTGTTTTACTTTTGAATGAAAATGAATAGCTATAGGGATTTTAAATCTTTTACATTACTATAAGATTTGGACTTAAGTGTTACTTTATAAAGAGACATTCTTATTAAAGTTATTATCTTCAAAGATGCATTTTTTATATATTTGGAGAAATTCTACCTAGCAGATAGCTCCTAGGTTGAAGATTCCATTGAAGCTAGAGCCCATTCTTCTCTTTTGCTCACACTATGAGCAATGTTCAAGGACAGGCTGAGGCTGCTAATCTCTATATCTTAAGTCATTAGTGAAGATAAGCAGACCAGTCAACAAATGCTTAAGAGGTTAAGACATTTAAGTTGCTTGATCTAATGATAGTCAAATTTAGCAAAATAAACTTTAAAACATTTCAAATCAACTCTATTGATAAACTCTGGGTAATTTACTGTGTTCAAAGTACATACACTGTGATTCCAAAAATTTTACAATGAAGATTTAAAATATATATATACCCTGATTTTAAACTGTTTTGTTATCTAGTTAGAGTTTTAGTTGTTTTTGTGCATGTAGGAATCCAATCTCACCATTATCCTGTGTGTGCTTCCTTGGAATCCTCTGTGTCAGTAAATAACCTTTTAATTATACTTGTCTTGAGTTTACTTTTTCAGACCGTAGATTCTCTTCTATACTAATAATTAAGGCCTTTTCTGAATATTCTACTCTATTCTTCAGAAATTTTCAGTATCTCAGACATACAGATATCTGACACTACATTTACCACATTCTTTTTTTCACCCTTTTTTTTTTTTCTTTATTTTTCTTCTTGTGGTATCCTTGACCTCTCTGACGGGTTCACTTCTATCCCCACTCTTTCACAAGATGTTTGGGCTTTGCCTGATGTTTGGCTGTAGGTCTCTGCATCTGCCTCTATCTGCTGCTGGATGAAACTTCTCAAGGGACAGTTATACTAGGTTCCTATCTGCAAGCATAGCAGGTCATCATTAATAGCGTCAGGGATTGGCTCTATAACATGGGGTGGGTCTCAATTTGGGACAGTCATTGGTTGGCTGTTCCCTCAGTCTCTGTTCCATCTTTATCCCTGCACATCTTGAAATCAAGACAAATTTTAGATTGAAGGTTTTGTGGTTGGATGATGTCCCCCTCCCTCCTCTTAAGTCCTGCCCAGCTACCAGAGGTGGCCACTTGAGTCTTTATATACCCTTCTGGTAGAAATCATCCTGGGTCATACTCATAGACTCCCCTTATCCTCTCCTGTCCCAGGCCTCCAGCTAGTAACCAGACATAACCCCACCCCTATTCTCACCTCTGTAGTGGGTTGGCCTAATGCTGCTTGTATTTTAATGTTAATTTGGGGCCCCCAAGGCAGTTTGCCCCAAGAACATAAGACATTGAGTCTTTGGGATTGTGATTGGTGAATAAAGATATCAACAGCCAATAGTTGGGAAGAAAATAAATAAGTGGGGTTGAGTTTTGGTGGGCTTAGAAGAAGGAGCAGAGAGGAGAAAAAGAAGGAACTGTGATGGAAGAGAAGAACAAGCAGGAGAGAGACAGACAGAGAGAGAGAGAGAGAGAGAGAGAGAGAGAGAGAGAGAGAGAGAGAGAAAGCCTCTGTTGGGTAGGAATAAAGAAAAGGTGGTCCTGTGTGCTGGTTAATTGAAGGTGAAAGCCTTCCAGATGAAACATAGTAAATCGCTGGGATTATAGATAGAGTAATAGATTCTAACAGCATGGAGGGTACAGTTGTCCAGCTATTGTACTTCATAAGGAATATTTAAAAATATAAAGGCTGTGTGTATGTTTTATCCAGGAGCATAAATGGTCTCAGGAAAGTAGAAACCCTGTGCTGGGAAATTTAATATATATAACTACACACAAAACCCCCTCACTAAAAGTGAAGGTGGTGGTATAGGAAACAACTTCCTGAACAGATCACCAACAGCTCAGGCTCTAAGATCAACAAGTGATAAATGGGACCTCATGAAACTGAGAAGCTTCTGTAAGGCAAAGGATATTGTCAATAGGACAAAATGGCAGCCTACAGATTGGGAAAGGCTCTTCACCAACCCTACTGTCGACAGAGGGCTAATATTAAAAATTTATAAGGAACTCAATAAATTTGACACACATAATACAAATAACCCAATGAAAGAAATGGGATACAGAGCTAAACAGAATTCAAAACAGCCAAGAAGCACTTAAAGAAATGTTCAATGTCCTTACTTATGAGGGGAATGTAAATCAAAATGACCCTGAGATTCCATCTTACACCTGTCAGAATGACTAAGACCAAAAATTCCAGTAATAGAAAAGGATGTTGAGCAAGGAAGCACTCCTCCATTGCTGGTGGGAGTCTAAACGTGTACAAACACATTGAAATTAATTTGGCATTTTCTAAGAATACTGGGAATAGCTCTACCTCAAGACCATCTATACCACTTCTAGGAATATACCCAAGAGATGACCCAATATACCACAGGGACACTTGCTCAACTATATTCATTGCAGCTTTGTTTGTAATAACCCTAAACTGGAAAAAAAACCTAGATGTCCCTCAGTTGAAGACTGGATAAAGATAATGTGGTACATCTACACAATGAAATGCTAATGAGCTATTAGAAACAAAGACATCGGGAATATTGCAGGCAAATGCGTGGGACTTGAGAATATCATCCTGAGTGAGGAAACCAAGAGTCAGAAAGACATATATGGTATGTCTTACTCACTTGTAAGTAGATATTTACCATAAAAGTTCAGGATAACCATACTGCAATCCACAGATCCAAAGTAACTGGGTAATAAAGAGCAAATCTCACTGTGATTGATGGTTTGTATATGTTTGGCCCAGGGAGTGGCACTATTAAAAGGTGTGGTTTTGTTAAAGTAGATATGATAATGTGGGTGCCGGCTTTAAGACCCTCATCTTAGCTGCCTGGAAGGCAGTATTCTGCTAGCAGCTTTCAGAAGATGTAGAACTCTCAGCTCCTACTGTACCATGCCTGCCTAGATGCTGCCAGACTTCCTGCCATGATGACAAAGGACTGGATCTCTGAACCTGTAAGCCAGCCCCAGTTAAATGTTCTTTATAAGTTTTGCCTTGGCCACGCTATCTCTTCACTGTAGTAAAACCCTAAGACAGTCATTCAGAAGGGGTTACTCAGTCATTGGAGGTGAATGGAGAGAGTGAAGGAGAGGAACAAGGAAGGAGGAAAAAAGGATGCCTTTCTTTACTCTTAAACACGTCCTTTAGTAATTTCACCAGACAACTTCCGGAACAGCATTACATGACACATCTGAGTCTCCAATAAAACCAGAAATTCTCACTTCAAATATCTAATATTGAGATATTAGTCGCTTCATGGCTAACTCATGTGACATGCGCAAGATGTCTCAGAGTCACCCAGCATGAAAAAAATACTTATAACACCAGGAGTTGAGCTAATTGTCCCCTGTACCACCTGCTGCCCAACTCTACTTGCCCTTAGAGGTTAGAGAAGTGGTGGCGAGGAATCAACTGCACAGATTCGGGAGTAGGTGAGAACTTCACGAGTCTGTATGAAAACTGCAGCAGCTCGTTTAATAATCCATGGGGACACCACATGTACTCCCAACCCGTATCCCATTGGTTCCAAGCAAGAATCTCTTCTAAGCAGCAGTCCCTGATTGGCTGGAATTGTCTGCATCAGAAATCCTTGGTTTCTCAAAAGTCCTCAATTAGGTTCTCCTGACAGAGTTGTCTATGTGGCTGTGTGGCCCCTAGTATTTATGCAGAGGTGGCACCAGTATTTCTCCTACAGAGTTGAAGGCGTGAAGCAGAAGTATAACAAGTACAAGAAATCCTTGCTCTACATAGAGAATTTGAAGTCAGCCGGGACTGTTTATAAAGAATCTTCCTCAAAGTCAAAGTTTTTTGTTTTTTTTGTTTTTTTTTTTTTAAGTGTGAGGAAACCCAGGGTGTTAGCATTCTTTCTAGGTTCTGCCCAGCAGTTACCTGGCAACAGCCAGGTAGGCCTATCTTACTATAAAAGGGCGGCTTGCCCACTCCATTTGTTATTCTCTCTGATTCTCTTCTCTCCCTGACCTCTTTTTCCCCCTCTCCATTTTCCCTCCTCTCTCTCTCTCTCTCTCTCT
>NC_034597.1:31131400-31135910 GCF_900095145.1 Mus pahari
CTCTCCCTCTCCCTCTCCCTCTCTCCCTCTCTCCCTCTCCCCCTTCTCTGCCTTTACTCCCTTCACAACTCCCCTTCCCATGCACTAAGTAAACTCTATTACACCATACCCATTGTAATGGCTGATAATCTCAACAGGAAGGGATGCCTGAGCCTGGCCCTGTGGAGGCACCCCTCCCATACCTCATCCTACTTTGCTCTATTAAACATATCCTGGCTTTTTTTATTTTTTTTAACAAAACACAGCACTGGGTACATCTAAGCAGCAGAGTGCTTGTTTACCCAGCATAAGGAATAAGCATAAGGAACTCAGTTGTCAGTACCACAAAAAATATGCATAAATAAATGAACAAGCAAACAAGAAAATATGTACAATACGAATTTCCTGTTAACTGATTTAAGCAGGCTTTATATAGGTCATAACTGCAACTGAATTTTCACAGTGAACTTTTACAGAGGGACATCAGTAGAATCGGAAGGCATTTGCATTTTTGCCATTTTGTTTTCCTCTGGTGTCAGTTGCCAAGAACCAGCTTGGCAAGGAAAGGGATTCCTAGAGAATGGATATTTGGGAGCATGGAAAAGAATGCCTTGATGCCACATCACAGACCCAAGCTGACCTCGATGTCACATCACAGACCCAAGCTGACACCTGTGTTCTGCTTGCTATTCTAAGGGATCTCTGGGTTATGGCTTGCTTGCTTGCTTGCTTGCATGTGTCCTTGCATGTGTGTGTGTGTGTGTGTGTGTGTGTGTGTCTGCCTGTCTCTGTTTCTGTCTCTGTATCTGTCTCTGTGTCTATCAGTTCTCCAAGCAGTTCTTTCTTTCTTTCTTTCTTTCTTTCTTTCTTTCTTTCTTTCTTTCTTTCTTTCTTTCTTTCTTTCTTTCTTTCTTTTGAGATCTTTGTTCACTTGTATTATATCAGCAACAGGCATTTGAACTTAACATTAAAACATAAACAACAAAAGAGAAAACAGGCAATAAACATTAGTGCCAGCGTTTCAGATGCTGTGCTGGAGAAAGTGAAAACACAACTCAAAGAATGGAAGAAAATTCTTGTAGACCATAATCCAGAAAATATGGGAAGTCCAGAATATGGAGAACTCAATGGCCCAGCCCTTAAAGGCTAGGTTCACAACCAAAAATATAACAGTTCTTTCTTTGTTTGCTAAAAATTTCTCTGGATAGCTCTTCTCCTGCAGAACACAGGTCCAGTGTTTTATTTTATATATCAGTACAGACATTAACTCCAGGTTTCCTTTTTATTATCTTATAAATCAGCATCCCTTAACCCCAGCCCTTTGATTCTTAAGAGACAGAAACCATACAGTTTTTCTTAACATTGCAAAAGACTTCAAGGATCTGTTTGCCTTTGTTAAGCACAGACAATAAAGTAGTTGGGTAGGACCCTGCTCTGAAATTACCTGGGCCTAACCTACTTGTTCTGTCCTAGGCTGAACTTGCAGTTAGAAATCTACCTGCCTTTGTATCTTTCTGACAATCTGGCTCATAGTGTAGTGTAAGACTTTCGTGGGGAACCCTCCCCACTTTAGTCTCAAGAAGGTGATGCCCAAAAACCATGAATAAACCATCTTGATGTAAAAACACAAGGTAGTTTAATGGCGGAGCTCCGGTCCGATGCATGATGCATACCTCATGCAGGAGGTAGAGGCACCGACCACGTGGCCTGAAAGCTATGGGTTTTTATAGGGGGGGGGGGGCTAGCAATAATTGGCGCTGTTACCTGTGATTGGCTCATTTAAATATCAGCAGAATGACCACACATTTGCAGAATGGTACCTGCAAAGGCAGGAGTGTTAGGAGACCTGAGGGGCGGGTCAGAGGAACATCTGGTTACTGTGTATAACAGCGGGCCTGCTCAGACTTGCCCAGGCCTGCTAGGTTCCCAGCCTTAGGCTTTTAAGCTCATAAAACAACTATTTCTGTGGACATAAGTTGCATGAATCCCAGGCCTTAAATTTCATTTTAAATTTCATTTCGCTTCAGTAGCTTCCTTTATTTCTTTAGATTCATGTAGCCCCTCACATAATTCATATTGCATCCTTATTTTATTCATAGTTGAGAAATTATATATTTTGAACTCATGCATTTAGAGCTCTTTCCTATAGCCTCAAGGGCTGTTCTAAAGATTCCACGTTTTACCATTTTGTTAAGATATTAGCCATACCTTCAGCTCCTGGACTTATGCTGACTATCATGGAGTCATTGTGTAAAATGAACATTATTACACAAGCAAGCCTTATGCTCACAGCAGTCATAGACACACATGGAGGTCCACTCCAGGGGTCCTGTCCCAGGGACAGGAACCAAACCACTCTGTTCCCACCAGGGCCATGCCAGGAACAGCAGTCAGTGGCATAGGAGGCACTGAGATTACAAGGAGACCATGGTAGAGTCTAAGGGTGGCTGCCTTCTGTACTAGTGGTAGAAAGGCAATCCTGGGAGAGAAGATCTCAGCTCTGATTTCCAAAGCAGGTTCTAAGCAGAGACCATTTAGAATGTACATTATTTTGATAAAATGTCATGTTTTGTTCGAGCTCACTGATTGCTGCTCTGGAAGCTCTTTTGCAGCAAGTATGTTTATGTCAAGTGTCCCCTGATCCTTGCCTAGAGATGGGCTGCCTCCCTAGCTCTGTGACATTCTGAAGGAGGAGAAGAGCAGTGCAGTATAAAGAAAAAAAAAAAAAAAACCCTTCAGGATACAGAGAAGGAAAACTACTTCCAAAAGATGTTACTCTTATTTTTCCATGATATAAAAGGTGTCTGTCAAAGGAAAGAAGAACCTAAACTTTAGTATGGAAATGTCATTCAAGGAGAGAAGGCTTAGTCCAGAACTTTAACTTACTGACTCGACTTCCCCTCTTTTTTTCTGCTGCATGTCGGGTGCACCCAATTCTTTGCTATTTGCTCCTTTGCTTTGAAACCTTACCCTAAGGGACACTGTGGTGGGTCTGGGACTCTGTCACTCTGGCTACCTTAAAGGGGCGTCCCAGGAACTTGTTGGCAAGTTCTTGGTATGGTGATCCCACCATCCTGCTCTTGCTTGGTCTTTTATTTAGAGACTTCATCTGGAGCTCTGTTCAGCTTAAGAGTCAACAGGCAACTTGACCTGGGGGCCTTAAAAGGGCTTCCCCATCAATTTCTGCTCCACGTATTCAGTTGCTTGTTTGATGATTGTTTTGCTATGTATGAATTTGCGTATCTATCTGTCTTTTACCATGGCTCACTCTGCAATTGATAAATTCACTCATACATATGGTTCTTAAACATATACAGAAACCCTGCAGTAGGCCTTTAGTTTTGCACAGAGACATCCATACAGTTAAATTTGGACCAGCAAATATGGCCAAGTTTTTCACTCGACTGAGAATCCTCCCAGTCTGAAGGGGCATCTTCTCCTCTGAGCTTGTTTGCTTTTATCATTTTATGTTCTTTGCTTTTTTATTTCTGAGTTTTGTTTTTTTCTTCTTTCTTCTGAATGCCTGTATTCACTTCATAGGTGTCTCACTACCAGCTCCACAGTTCTTTTCAATGACCTCTTACTTGACAATTTGACATCCATTCCAGTAAACATTTTTTCACAGAAGGTAGGTTTCTTTCATTTTTAACTCATCTTTTCATTTCAAGGGAACTTATGAATGAAGGGAATTGAACATATAAGCACAATATTTATAAATAATATGCATGCTCATTCATCTTTAAAGTACCTTAGAGGTAACATTTCCTCACATTTAAGTAAAAAGTCTCACCTTTGTCACAATTCTTAATAAAACAGTTTGAATTGATACTCTATATTTTCACAGAAGCTGTGTTAGAATATTGTGTCTGGAGGAACTAAGGACAATGAATCCAGAACATTTTCTGGAGTGTCCAGTTGGGTTTCATGCCAATAACCTAAATCCTTCCCAGGTCTTCCTGTCATCTTCCTTAAGTGCTTGCCTTGGACCTTATTCTAGCTGTATTTGTTGTTTCCTTTCTTTTCTGTTGAGACAGGCTCTCATTATGATATTGGACTTTCCAAAACCTTAATATTGTATTACCTTCATGATGTGTTTTATGGAGTTTGATTGACTTTGAAATATGAACCATCTGCAGTTTGTAAAAGAGGACAATATACAAATAAACAAACAAAACAACAAAATAACCTTCTAAGAAAGTAATTCTGAATTTCAGTGTGGCCATGCCAGCATTTAAACTAGTGAGTCAGTCACTCAAGTTCTCAAATCTTCCACATAAGCTACAAAATAATTTTAAAACTTTATATTTTTTTCTTTGGTTTGGAAAACTTAATTTCAGTGCAGTGGATACACACTTTGGGTTTTACCCTCTCTGAAAATTTTGATTTGACAGATTTGGGATGGACCTTTAATTGCTATTATGTATTTTTCCCCTCCTTTCTCTTTTTCACATACACCTTTTTTTCTTTAAAAAGATGGATTTTGTTGTATATTCATCTCTCTCTCTCTCTCTCTCTCTCTCTCTCTCTCTCT
>NC_034597.1:31135930-31147688 GCF_900095145.1 Mus pahari
TGTGTGTGTGTGTGTGTGTGTGTGTGTGTGTGTGTGTGTATACATAAGTGTATATGAATGAGGGTACCTGCAGGGTCCAGATGGCAGCATTAGATCTCCTTAAGTTGGAGTTCCAAGTAGTGTAAGCTGCCTTACAGAGGTGCTAGCTGCTGAGGATGTGTCTTCTACAAAAGCAACAAGTATTCATGAGCCCTGAATCATCGTTTCAGCCCTCTTACCTACTAAACAATAGAATGTAATGACTGACACATTGGGTAATGCTAAAATTCTAGATGTGGGGCAGAAAAAAATGTCATTAAAACTAGAAGTATGTTAATTATCTTTGTTTGTTTGTTTGTTTGAAAACACACAAAGAATAAGAAAAGGATTCCTTGAATCATTTAACCGGGGATTTTCTTATTATGGCAAAGTTAAGAAGTGCAAGCACATAAGTTGTCAAAAGGAACAGCTCAGGAGTCAGTGTCACAATTCATTGATATAATCCTGACAATTCTCTCCCTATTAATGGGATCTTTGACTGACGATGTGATTAAATTATACATGGGTGCAATGCTTTGTATCTGGTAGAAAATGGTCTTGATTTCTAACATATGAATGCTCTAATTTGACATCAAATGAAGCCACCTTTGAGAAATCAACTCCTGCAGTCTAGCTGAGGGAGAATTGTGTCATTTCATTTATTCATTCCCAAGATAACCGCAGCAGCTTCAATAAAATTATCTGTCATTTTCTGCTTTTGAAAGACTAATCATACTTTCATATCAAGAAACGTACAGAAAAGAGACATTCCTTCCTCAAATATATTTGAATCCCAAAATCTTATATGCTATACTTTGTAGCCATCAATTATTTTTCATATCTCTAAAGTAGAAGTGTCTTTAAACTGTTGCCTTTCAAAAAATTATTAAAAATTTTGTCAAAGGTCTTCATCACTTAGAAACATATTTACTAGTCTTCTAGAATATATAATGTAAACCATTAAACTATCATTAGAGGTGAGTTATGACTCACAGGATATTCTATATGAGTAGAAAAATGAATAGATAATTCATACAATTTTAATACATAATGGACTGATAAAAATAATGACATTATATGAATAAATGATGTCTCCTGTTTGAGTTACATTAGAATAGTTTGTGTGTTAAGTAATATTAAATGTGAGTTTTAGTAAGTTTTAATATGTAATATCAGAGTTGATAAACTACAATCTTTAGAAGAGATCCTGCTTTAAAAGGAGAAACCCATTAACAAAGAAGAATATTATAGCATGTTAGTGTCTATCTTGATAAGCAATGAAAATTGAAGATATTTAACATATTGTTAAAGTAAACATAGCACTAGTACAATATTTCAATAGCATGTATATTTTAATATAATTTCAATGAGAAACATGAACTCTCTCCATAATAACATTAGCTTAAATCCAAAAGAGTCATACCAAAATATTTTAAATACCTAATTTATGTGACAGAGAACTAAATATTCTGCTTTCCTAGAAAAAGCATAGTTAATTTGTAAAAATAAATCTTTAGAAAATCTTTGCATGTTTTCCCCTTTAACTAGACATGTGCTGCTTAAATTTGTTATTTCAGACAAAGTTCCAGAGACGTATAAAATTAAGCAACATATTTAAATATTTAATAAGTGAATGGCTCCCTAAGAATAAAAATAGATTTGATAAAACAAACAAACAAACAAACAAACAAAAAACCGAAACAGTCAATTGAATCAAAAGAAACAAAATCCTGAGGTATGGCAATGGAAAATGAAAATATTTTCAAAGATTTTAATAAAAAAATACACCATAGAGAGAATATCTTGTGTGTTGTATGGATACATCGCTTATCAATTTAAAAACAAAACAAAACAAAACAAAACAAAAAAAAAACCTACGACAATAGGAAAGGGTAGACTAGAAGGTGGGACATCCAGTAGAGAGACTGAATTCTGGGACAGGAGAAGTAGGAGAAGTGTGAGGAATTTTCTGGGAAATATGGAGGAGACCAGAAGCATGGGTGCTGAGCAGAAGTGATCAGCCATGTGGCAGAACTTAGATTAGAATTAATGGGATATGAGCTAGTCAGAAAACAAGCCAAAGCTTATGGCCTATGTAAATATATTTTGAGTCTCAGAGTCGTAATTCTGGGATCTTGCGCCAGGAGGAAAAACATGCATTCAACAATACAGAACATACAATCTCCAGCCCATATGATATATACAGAGTGACATCCGGTGTTTTAAGGTGTGTACTGAACAAGACCTGTTTTACTTTTAAAGGATTCATTTGTCAATAGGACTTGAAAATTTTAAGTATATACTACTAATAATGACAGAAATGAAAAACAAACCCTTTAAACATAAAAACCAAGTAAGTCATCCTCCAGGTAACACATATCTAAGATCATTGAAGATTAGGGTCAAATATCACTAAAGTGACTGTAAAATCACAACACACTGTGACTAGGGATCTTCAATACGATATGCATAGTTGGCTAAAGATTATAAAATGACAAGGCCCTGTGTTTTAAGATTAATTTAAAAGAATCAGAAAGAGGCCTGAAGACCAAAGAGGCCTCAGTGGATCAAAGTTATTGATGACAAGGCTGACAATCTGAGTTTATACCGAGGATCCACATGGTAGAAGAACAGAACCTATTCTCAAAAGTTGACCTCTTACTTCCAAATACTAGTGTGAGCACGTATGCATGTGCATATGCACACACACACACACACACACACACACACACACACACACCACATACATACAAGCAATAAATCAGCACAATTTTAAAATAGCAAGTAATGTAAACAATTTTTTTTTAAAAATCAGCCACAAAATGTTAAAAGCTACCTACATTTAAGCAAATCTTACCAATTTTAAAAGAATAAGTTTAGATTGTCATTATTAAGGAAGTGAAATATGAGACTCACTTCCAACATTCAGTTGGTTTACAAATTGAAATCCATATTCGTTATTAAAAGACACATATTTTGATTTCCTCTGTGAATACTAATACATGTTTACACCTGCTGAGAGTGGATTGTTCAGGGTAAATATCCCATTGCTATAGACTATTTTGCAAACTATATGATCAGTTGTCTCTTTTAAAATTTGGGGTTTTTCCTTACTCATATAAATTTTATAAAGTTATGGTTTCTTTAATGGGTTAATTCCTTATGAACCAGTTATTAATACTATTTTTTGCTTCATACATTGTGATACCTAACCTCTCTTTTATATTTATATCAGTATACTGTATTGTAATTCACTGTTTTTGTTTGACAGTACATGAATCACATATTATTCTATAGTATAGCATATATGTTATTATAGTTATGCTAGTGTACTGGTTAGTTTTGTGTCAACTTGACACAGCTGGAGTTATCACAGAGAAAGGAGCTTTAGTTGGAGAAATGCCCCCATGAGATCCAGCTGTGGGGCATTTTCTCAATTAGTGATCAAGGGGAGAGGCCCCTTGAGGGTGGGACCATCTCTGGCCTGGTAGTCTGGGATTCTATAAGAGAGCAGGCTAGCAACCCAGGGGAAGTAAGCCAGTAAAGAACATCCCTCCATGGCCTCTGCATCAGCTCCTGCTTTCTGACCTGCTTGAGTTCCAGTCCTGCATCCTTTGGTGATCAACAGCAGTATGGAAATGTAAGCCCATTAAACCCTTTCCTGCCCAACTTGCTTCTTGGTCATGATGTTTGTGCAGGAATAGAAACCCTGACTAAGACAGCTAGTTAATGTAAAAGAACTATTTTGTAATATTATTAATATTTTCCATTCAAGAAGACAGCACACCTTTCCATTGATTGTCTTCTTGATTTCTACCCTTTAACTAATTTTAAAATTTTATAAAAATATTCCATGCTTATTTTTTGACTTGTTTATGCATTTTTTAGCATGGCAAGAAACCAAACATGGAGTTTTGAACATTGCTTGAAAGGAGTATTTTCAGTGTCACACAAAGTTACACACAAATAAAGCAAAATTAACGTTTTTGCAAAAATGTTTCATGACACAAACCCAGTAAGCAAGGACTTTGTTCCACAAGACTTAATCTATATCTAATAGAACAATTATTTATCAATGAGAAGGTTCTTTCTCATTGTCTGAGGTTCAACCTGATAGTCCACTTCATACAAAGAAAGAAGTACAAGGTTATAACAAACATTTATTAAGAATACTGGGGCAATGAGTCTAGGCACAGGAACATTCCAATGAGTTAATTACTGCTTGAACAAACCTGTATTTCTTAACAACAACAACAACAACAACAACACCTGACAGAGGGGGAAAGGAGAAGTGGGCATATAGGTGCTGAACATATTTGGCAGGAAAGATAGGAGTTATCACATGACAGACATTTGTTGTACCATTGGGCTCTACCTCCAGCCCACATCGTATCAGTTATTGCTAGAATCCTAGGGAAACCTGATAATACTAGAAATTTTCATCAAAAGTCTATTTCCCAGATGCTATTTGGCAGATGAAGTTGAGGGAGGTGGTGGGAAAGGATGAATCTTTTAGCAGCTATCTGTATCTTTCCAGATATGTAATCAATACTCTAAGTATGAAGCATAAACCTACTGTTTGTTTTCCAGCAGTGCTTTGAAAAGTATCTTTTTAATGTTTGCCTCCATGCTTCATTCCAGAGCTTGACAGCTCTTCAACAAAATAGATGAAACTAGAAATTGTCACACAGTGTGGGGTAATCTAGGACAAGGAAAACATTCAGTATATTTTGTGTCTCAGGGTAGACCCTGAAAGACCCTATCTTAGAGTTTCCAGATATCAGATATTCATGATTTAGTTGAAGTAAATTGAGAAAGGAACTATGTAGTGTGTGTGTGTGTGTGTGTGTGTGTGTGTGTGCATGGTGTGTACACTCACACATGCAAGCATGCACACACACAAGTGTGAGTCTTAAAAGGTGGGGGAGGAGATGAAGTGGGTTGGATATTTATGATATGGAACTAGAAGGGGTGAAAACTACAACTAGAATGTTTTAATAGAGATGAAGTGCAAGCAGTAATAGGAGAAAAGCAGAAGTCAAAGGAAGCTAAGGATGAATGAAAAGTATTAGAGAACCCTACTACTTATATGCTAATTAAAATGCTATTTAACAAAGAAAAATTTGAGTTTGAATGCAAGTACCCTACATAGATAATACTGTTCTCTAAAGCTATAGGTTTTCAAACCAATATTCTAGTGCCAAGTGTCAGATGTCCTCCCATTAGTTGGCAAGGGTGCCTCCAGAGGTGCCAAAACAATAAAGGCTAGTCCAGCAGAAGAGGATTTTAGTACCTCATTGATGATCATGCCACATATTTTGAACACAGAATACAAAGAAATCAAACTACCTATTATCTGTTTATTTACTAATCTATGTATCTATTTATGAATTTATCCAGTCACTTGTTCTATTTTTAAGCTGAATGTTAAGTGAAATTACCATTGTATAGTATATTTTCAATACAAATGGAAAATATTGTATGATTAATCATTAATATATGCCATTAACTCTCTATACACAACATTGCTTGGAAAGACAGAGCATCTTGTAGTCAATTCTTCAACTTTTAGTTAAATATTTACTGTTTTTGTTTTTATTTAGACTATTATATATAACTAATAAATAATTGTTGGGATTCATACCGAGGACAAAATGTTGAGGTCCTTATTTTACTTACTAAATCAGACCTGGCCTCCATGTTCTCCCAGCATCCCTGAGTTCCTACCTGTTACAGGGCATGCCTGGAATACCCTTGCCCTCTGTCCTGAATTTTGCAGCCAAGGGGCTAGGATTCCCCTCCCAAGAAACTCTTCCCTGTATAATCCAGACATTTTGGTCTCCCCCTCCTTCTCTCTCCCTCACTGCATTTTTCTCTCACATCATGCACAGGCTCTTTCTCTTTTTCTTTTCCCCCTCCACTATATTTTCCTGCCAATGACAACTTCCCTGGCTTCATTTCTTGAGACCATTGAATTTTAGGCATATTTAAGCATAGCACCTCAAGAGCAGTGTCCCAGTAAACTTGCCTTTATATACTTCAATTTGGCTTGAATTGTCTCTTTTCATTGGCAGGGAGTATCTTATCAATAACTTACGTTTATAAAAGTATGATTGCATTTGAAGAATGTAGATCTTGATATTCTTTAATGCTGTTAACTTGAAAACAAGATTTCTGAAATAAGCATTAACACTTTCATTCAAAGGTTTTTTTTCCCCTTCTGGAGTTTATTTTGTCTCATAAAAATATATGTAGCAATTTTAATGTATGCCAATCATACTTATTTAATTTTTGTATTTGTAGTTTAAAAATGTTATGATAAATTTCTTTAGCCTGATTTTTTTCTTTGTCTCCTAGAGATAGATATTATTCTATGGCTGGCATTTTTCTCCACATGCTTTTGTCTAGTAGAGCCCAAATCTTTTGCAATTTCAATGAAATATTTCATATATTATAAATAGTACAGCATTTTACAGATATCTTTTGAGTATATGTGGGGTGCATATTTCTGCAAAGATCACAGGGAACATACTGTGTATCTGAGAGACACAAGAAGGAAGCCTGGTTAAACAAAATTAAGTAGCAGGTGCTGGTTCAAACATAGTCTGACACTAGTCGCTTATTTTAGGCATATTTAAGCATAGCACATTTTGAAAAAAGGTTCCTAGTGAAAATTAACTCAATTCCATGTGCATGACAAAGCTGAAGACATGATTACATTGAAATTCTTGTAAAGTGCCTGGGCCAACTTTATAAAGATAGGTTTTATAGATTAACTGAGAAAGCAACTCAAGATAAGCAACATTTATGATAAGAATCTGGTGGTGCTATAAATTGAGATAAAGGAACTGAAGATAAGACTCTAGATGGAGATGGGTGTGACCTATACATGCAGATAGCACAGAGGTAACCAAGCTATTAACCACCTCCACTCCTGAGCTTCTGGACAGAAAACAGGTTATAACTCTCTCTCTCTCTCTCTCTCCCCATTTTTCCTGGAGCTTATCTGTGATTACAAGGACCTTCATCCCTCCTACGTCTTTTATTATTATCACCTTAAAATTTACTTGTATAAACTGAAGGAAAAGAAATGACAAGTATATTTACTGCTGTATTAGAGACCAGGGTATTGGACAATAGCTTATAAAATATAAAATGTTTCTCCTATATTTAATAATTTTAAAATATTTATTTTAAACTTTATTATGAAAAGGTTGCACATAAAAAAGTATCACACACTAAAATTAACCAGATACAAAATGCAGTAAGCTTCTATACAGTTATGGTAGCCAGTTTATTTTTCTAAAACTGTATTTCTTGAGAGAATAAAGATGTTCTTAAATAATAAGTTATTTTTCTTGGTTTTAATTTCAATGTCAAAATGTAGCAGCACATATCAATTTATGATATTAATTAGATCATTAAGAGAAAGTCATTGATGCTGATGGGCTAATACAACTTTTATAACATTATTTATAATGCTAAAGAATACACTTTACATTAATAAAATCAAAGGACATGGGCATATAGTGCAGTGGCACAACACGCACCCTACTACAAGAACGTTCTTGGGTTGAATCCACAGTATGAAGAGGTCATAGCCTAGGTTTTCTTCTAGCCGTTTCAGTATTTCAAGTTTCAAATTGGAGTATTTGATCCACTTGCATCTCATTTTTGAAGGTGATAGAGAATTCATAAAGGAAATTAATGGAGGCAAAGATGGTGGGTGCAATTTCATTTTTCTGCATGTAGACATCCAGTTTTCCCAGCATTGTTTGTTTTGAAAATCTTTTCTCCAATGTATGCATTTTGCCTCTTTGTCAAGTATCAGACAGTTGTGGTTAAAAAACACTTATCTTTGAGGGGGTCTTCTATTTATTGGTCTACATATTTGGTTTTTTTTTTTTTTTGTATGCCAGTACCATATTGTTTTTATTACTACAGGTCTATAACATTTCTTAAAGTCTGGAATTGGCACCTTCCAGTATTTCAGTTGTTATTCAGGATTGTTTTGGCAAACTCTTTCCTAAGTTTCTACCCTAGGAGGGTAGGATATGTTGCTTCTTTGGAGAGTTGCAAACTGAAATAAGCACTTTCCTCCCCAAGGAAAATGGTCATGGTGGTTTTTGGTAATGGTGTTTTTCACATCAATACAAACCAAATTGAACACATTGTGCTTCCTTTTTAAATGGTGTTTCTTCCTCTTATGTTCTTCTATCTTATTTTCTAGCCTGAAGCCACAGTTGCAGGGTATTTAGGAAAGGCGTTGTCTTAGTTATGGTTTTACTGCTATGAACAGACACCATGACCAAGGGAAGTCTTATAAGGACCACATTTAAATGGGCCTGACTTACAGTTTCAGGAGTTTAATCCACTATCATGGAATATGGCAGCTTCCAGGCATGCATGGTTCAGGAGGAGCTGAGAATTCTACATCTTCATCTGAAGGCCCCTAGGAGAAGACTCATTCCCGTGTGGTTAGAATTGCCCACTCCAACAGTAACATACTTCTTCTAACAAGGCCACACCTACTGAAACAAAATAACCCCTCTTAATAAGCCATCCTGGGCCACGCATATTCAAGCCACCTAAGCAGTGGTGGTAGGAGAGGAGTAAAAGGACACAAGCAACATGAAATGGGAAACAACATGAAATTGGGAAAAGGAGATGAGAAAGAATGGGGGAAAGAAACAATAAAACAGATACCATGACGAAATAACGTATCTGCATGCTAATGGAAATAAAAAGTAAAAAGTAATAATTTATATACTTTATTATTAGTTGAAAAGTAGCTAAGGATGTATATTAGATTTAAAACATTTAAAAACTATATTTTCAATAAGGAAATAACTACCACGAGGACTAGGAAGTTCAAAAATGTATTGCTGTCACTCCTGATAAAATGTGCATATGTACATGTGCTTCTAAATTATGATAATGTCAGTGTCTAAAAATAAGATGAAAACATTTCTTATTTTCAAATGATTAACATAAATATATGTACACTTGAAGCACATATTTACATCAACCATGTTAAAACATTCATGTATATCTTTCTTATTTTAATATAACTTTATCTACTGTATATGTAAACAAAATTCATATATTATACATATATGGCACTTTTATCCCCATTGTACTTAAATTAATATATGAAAAATTATTTATAGCATAGTGCTTAATAAGTATTCACAGTTTCTAATTTTTTAAGTCATCAAATCATTTTTAATTTATACTCAACACATAATTACTTTATTATTAGATTAAAGAGCCCCAAATACATAAAACACAAGCTGATTGGATAGAACTAGAAAAATCCTAAAACATTAATATAGATCTTCATATTCTCTTCTAGGAATCTCATGTAAAAATAGGCATACATTGACCAAAGTATCAGTCACATAGAGCTAGTTGACTTGTTTTTTTTCCACTTTGATAACATTCCATTTAAATATTTCAATTTCCTTTACTTGGTGCACAAAATTAAATGTTTGTAATGAATTCATACACCTGTAAAAACATAAGCACTATCTCACTTTACAACATTTTCGTCATCCCAGAGAGACACCTTACAAGCTAATTTAAGTCAATTTTCGCCCTCAACACCATTACTCTTGCTCAGGTGTAAATTATCGTCAATTCTATTTCTACTTATTTTCCAACTCTGAACATTTTCATAAAAAGAACATATATAATATGTTGCCTTTGTAACTGGCTTATTTCACTTAGTGTGGTGCACTGGCTAGTTTTATGCCTACTTGATAATAAGCTAAAGTCATCAGAGAGGAGAGGGCCTCAGTTGAGAAAATGCCAATCCTAGTTAGGGCTTCCATTGCTGTGAAGAGACATCATGACCAAGATAACTTTTATAAAGGCAAACATTTAAGTGAAGTTAGCTTAGAGTTTTAGAGGTTCAATGCATTATCATCATGGCAAGAATCATGGAAACATCCAGGTAGGCATAGTGCTGGAGGAGTGGAGAGTTCTACATCCTGTTCCAAAGGCAAACAGGAGAAGATTGGCTCCCATGTGGCTAGGAGGAGGGTTTCAAAGCCTTCCCCTAAAGTGACACAAATCCTCTAACAAGACTACACCTCCTAATAGTGTCACTTCTTGGGCTAAGCATAGTCAAACCACCATAATGCCTCCAAAAGGTCTGGCTATAGGAAAGCCTGTACTGGGTGTTCTTAACTAGTGATTACTATGGGAGAGCACAACACATTGTGGGTGGTACCACTCCTGTCCTGAGAGTGGTGACTTCTATAAGAAAGCAAGTTGAGCAACCCTTGGGGAGCAAGCCAATAAATAGGGCTACTCCGTGGCCTCTGAATTAGCTCCAGAGTCCAGGATCTTTCCCTGCTTGACTTCACACCTTCACTGCTTTTGATAATGAATTGTTGTATGGAACTGTGAGAAAAATGATCCCTTTCTTTCCCAGGTTGTTTTGGGTATGGTACCTTATCACAGTAATAGTAACCTTCACTAAGACAAGTGGTATTAGGCTGAGGTATGTAGGCATTTGTATACCCATTAAATTAATAATATTTTAGTTTGTTTCAAGCTATCAGCTTTAAAGGTACTATGAGCTGTGTATGCATTTTATTTGAAACATTATTTTCATTGCTCTGACACTGAGCTTTAGAAAACTTTTGGGGTCCAGGAGTTTCCCCACAAACCAGAGGAACATTGATCTCAGTCAGACAGGGATAGTTTATTGAACTTTATCCCAAGGATTAATTGATCAGGGATACAGACCAGACTCAAGACCTGAAACTATGACCCTAAACCACAACCACAATCCTAAAGGGCTTTTAAGCCTGAAATCCACAAACATCTGTGCCAAGTTATTCCACTAATCATGATTTAGAGATGTGGACTTCGTTAAGAACATGTGGTTTCTTTTTTTTTTCTTTCTTTTTCTTTCTCTTTCTTTCTTTCTTTCTTTCTTTCTTTCTTTCTTTATTTATTTATTTATTTATTTCATTCTTTCTTTCTTTTTGTACATTTATTCTGTTCCAGTGGGTTGGGTTATTCATATGTGGCAGGGCAGCTTGATTTGTCTAGCAGTCATGTCTTAACTTGACAAACAGGGTGTAGGTTACCCATGTGCCTTTTTCTGCCAAGTAGGATGTCAATTCTCAAGGAGGTCTCAGGTTCAAGCTGATAGTAGTTAACTATATGAAGCAATTCTAAATGACCTCCGTTGTGATTGGTTTCCAAGAACACCAAAGCATAGAACATAACAGAATTTTGGTTCATGGTTGACTCAGTTATGAAGTTCCTAGTAACAGACACATGAGAAATTTTCTTTGTAACATTAATAACAGCATAAAAAGGTTGACTAGCCAGGCAACAGTTACCTAGGTCTTAATAAAGCACACATCTCTGCTGTATATGTGCCAGGAACCTCATTCCAAGTAGTGTATGCTGCTTGGTTGGTGGCTCAGTGTCTTAAGAGAGTTGAAACCCCAGGGAGTTGGGAGGTCTGGAGGGAGTGGGAGTGGAGGCATCCTCTTGTAGACAGCAGAAAGGAGGAATGGGATAAGGACTCTCAGAGGGTGGACCAGGAAGGGCATAACAGCTGGAATATAAAATTGCAAAGCTTCTGTAAGGCAAAAGATACTGTCAACAAGACAAAAAGACCACCAACAGATTGGGAAAGGATTTTTACCAATCCTAAATCTGATAGAGGACTAATATCCAATATATACAATGAGCTCAAGAAGCTGGACTTCAGAAA
>NC_034597.1:31147704-31155320 GCF_900095145.1 Mus pahari
AAAAAGAAAGAAGGCTGACCAAGCTACAAGGAGAAAGAAGGAAGCATTATTTAGCTGTGGGCTCTGCTTCAGTTGCTGTCTTCAGATATGTACCTTGACTTTCTGTCCTAACTTCCCTTCATGATGGACTCTAAGTTGTAATACAAAATGAACCTTTCCCCCCAAAAAAGAAAATTTCTGTTGCACATTTATATTGCAGGAAATAATAAAAATGAATCTCCACTATTGTTGGCCAGGCACCGGAGGGCAATGGCTGGCCTATTCTCATCTCATGGAGACTCTCTGACTCAAAGCTGTGGCTAAATCTTGTCTCTTCCTTGTCCCTGTCCAAAAGCCCCTATCTCACTTCTCTTCTTCTGTCCAACCCAGAAGTCCCACCTACTTGCCCAGTGACTGGTTTCTTTATTCATTAGGGGAAAGTTCACAAAAAGACACCTGAATATGTGACTCATTCCTCATTCCAGACAACCCCTCCTGGGAAAACGGAATTAACATCAAAATACAAACAGCACCAGGGCCTTCCACAACACATTTGTCTTGAACAGTGTAATTTGAAACTGTGTCATAAAGGTACCTGGATATATCTTTAATACATAGAACATTCTAGAATGTACTACCTTAACAAATTAAAGCTAAATTAAACATTTATCTATAATTTTTTATGTTCATTATGGTTAATTATATTTGTAGATATCTTTGGAGTATGTATTATTTCTCTTCTTTTTGCTGCATAAAATTAATGTTCTTATATTTCATACCAGTATATTCTCCAGATATTGCAAGTTGTCTTTCATTTATATTTGGATATTCACTATTCCTCTCTCCAAAAAGGTTTAGATTCTGATAAGGTAGCTTCAAGAATAATTGTTCAGAATGATATCTCCCTCCTTCCACCTCTCTCTCCCTCTTTACATTTTCATTGTTTGAATGTATACATACTTAAATATTCTCTTAAATTTGAAACTATTTTTTAATGTCTTTCATATAGATGTTTGACCTCCAAACAAATTTCTTACTTTAAACTTTAGTTAATTTGAACATGGATTATATTGAAATTTCCTGTGTATGAGTGCAAGGTGTTTTACATTTTTGCTGGAGCAAAGCTTTACCAGATATCAAAAAGATGTTTTTGAGTTAGCATTTGTTATAATACTTTAATTATATAGTTATTATGTTTAGTTGTCATTCATGCACTATCACATATGACGTGTGCCTAAACATATTCTTCATGGATCCAGTGACCTCACTAAACTTTTTGTTAATGTGTATGTTTTTATGTCTCTATGCTCTTTCTAATACAGGCTTACCACCTATAAGTGACAAGGAAAAATGCTTAGTTATTTCTCTTACACGTGTGTCTCATTTCTGTTTTCTGTTACAGTATCTTGTCATCTTATTGAATTACCTATCATCTCCAATGTCATAGTGAACTGATGCAGAATGTGAATCTCCCTTCTCTTTTGATTTGTTTTCTGAGGAACAAGAAATGGAGTTTCTCTACTGACTGAAGTAAGGGCTTGCGTTCAAGCCAACCAACCTAATGTCATTGCCTCTAACCGTCTTTGAACAGAGAGTAATATGAATTGTGGAAATTATTTCAGACAGTCAGAGCCAATGGGACATGGTGGTAGAGACGTGGTGGTACACAAGGACCCAAACCTGAGGTTAACTGGCAACGAGTACAATGAGGATTCATCACAGTCTTTTGAAAGTGGTGGGTGAATAAAAAGTCTGTAATCAGATGAGGAGAGTGGTAAATGCTTTGTTTTGGAAAACTCATTATACATCTAGCAGAAATGAAAGGGGAAGAAAAATGATGCATAAGTTAGTTGTGACCAGCAGGAAAATGGACAATGTTTGTTCTTACCAATGAACCTGAATGAAATAAAAATACTTCTAGTTCTATAGCTTTTAATTCCATCAACCTAAAGGAGAAAAAATAATGAGAGAAGGCAATTCACAGTGAGACCTCCATAATGACTTAAAATTCAAAGCAGGACCACTGTTATTCTTACATATTTAATAAACCAGAAATAAACTGTATTCCTGATTACACAAGTGATAACATTGTTAAAACAGAAGAAAAATTCCACAAACTGCATTCATTGATTTTATTTTCAATTTTGATTTTCTCACATATTTCTAGTCAGAACATATAATCTGATTTTGGAAAAAATATATATGTGAAAATGAGATGCATGGATACAACTTTTGAAACATTCTCTTTTTAATTATATTTTATTTTCATTTGTATTTGTGTGTGTGTGTGTGTGTGTGTGTGTGTGTGTGTATGTGTAGTTGATTTAAGTATGCCTAAAGGCCAGAAACTTCAGGTGCCCAACATCTGTAGTTATATTCAGTTGTGAACCAATTAACATAGGTTCTGGAGTCTTCTAAAAGAGGGGTAAGTGCTTTTAACTGTTCACCTATCTCCAGACTATAGTCTCATCCTTATCCTCTTCCTTTTCCTCCTCTCCCTCCCCTCCTCCTCCCTTCTTCTCCTTTCTCTCTTTCCTTGCTTCTTTCTCCTCCATCTCATCTCCTCCTCCTCTAATAACAGAATACTGCAATTCTCTTCTCAAACCTCATACAAGTTTTTAAGTTCAAGAGTTTCTCTTTAGACATACCTGTACCCTTTTCAAGACATGACTGATAGGTATTGTGGACTCTGGGATCACATGTTCTTTCCTTCTAGTACAGTAATGAATTCTAATCTCTGTGCCTTCATCTTCTCTGAAGACTGTGACAGATGTTGAATATTCAGAAAGTCACTCACTTTGGATTGCCTATAACCATGGATTCTATGGTTGCAGTAACAGCAGTTTTCTTTTGTACTGACTAACCCACTGACTTTATTTCATGCTTTGAAATAAGTTTATAAATGGACTCCTTAAGAGATTAAGCAAAGTCAATAGTCATACTATTTTACCTCGAAATCCCAAATACTCAAAGTTGGTTCACCTGTGTCTCTGGTAGGAATGATGACATGCTATTCCTTCACTCAGGATTTGTTTTATTTCAGATGACTGACAGCTAGTGAAAATTGCAGGTGGGTAGCCACGCACTGAGTTTTATTCCAGTATGAGTTTCTGGGGCTTCTGAAAGCATTCCCATGATTGGCATATGACCCCCATGACTTCCCATTGGCCTTTTCTACATATTATCTGATAGTATAAGTTAGATCATAATCCATCTTAAAGGCCATTATGGTAATTTAAACTTTCAAATATCTACAGAAAGCAAATGATGACTTTAACTTAAAGTAAGTGATGGACCAAGAATTTAACTACTTTACTGAGTAAGTGTTTCCATTACTCTCATGATCCATGAGAATAAAAAATGAAATGAGACTAAAAATGAAATGTCTCCCCTTTAAGGAGCACAATAGCTTTCTCAACTCTTCAGTAGAGAATAAACAAGATTTGTCTATAAATAAATGAACAGTATAGGTTTTAATGTAAAATTTTTAAATACATTAAAACTTTCTCCAATATTTTCCCTCCTTTTCTTCAGAGGAAACAATTATTTCAGGGCTTGAAATTATCACATTTTATAAATATACTGTACACCCATGTTTTTCTTTTAAATGTTAATTTGAGGGTTCATGCACATATGCTTCATAACACACAGGAGAAAATTATCATATCATATGACAAACTTTAAGAGAAAAATTAATTCCAGTTACTAAACTCATTTTTTCTGGTCAAATTAACAGTTGGAAAACAATTTTTTTTTATTACTGAAAGAACTTAAATGGAAAGCCACAAGAAAATTTAAATATTAGAGTCTTTCAACTTCACTGTGCTTTTTAAGACTGGAAATTAAACTTGATAAAGAGCAAGTACCCTGTGATTAGGCTACATCTTTGGAGATGGCCCATCAAATTTTGAAGTCAAGAATGGCCTGGAATCTGCTTTGCAACCCAGGTTGGTTTTCAACTCATGATTCTCCTGCTTCGGTCCCTTGAGTGCTCATATTTCAGATACTAACCTTTAAATTCACCCTAACCATGTCATTATACACTTGTGTAGTCTTCAGGGACTAGATTCAGTGTGCCTAAACAAAATCGTAACCCAAGGTATTTATGACCTAAAAATTATGCCTTAGCAATGTACACAGAACAACACAGATACTCTTAAAATTAATTGTTACCTCTCTGGTGTACCTTTACTTTTGTTCTTCCATATATAATTTAAACATATCACAAGAGAATGTGTTTATGAATTCAATCCAAGGGTTTTTTGTTTGGTTGGTTAGTTGGTTTTCTTTTGAATTTTGGGGTTTGCTTTTGTTTGGGGGGATAGAGTGGGATGGGGTAGAATATGTTATGTATAAAGAAGAACCCCTTTCAGAAATTCTCCAAATCTCTTATGAGGTTCCAGATACAGAAGAGATACAATGACTCCTCCATCAAAAACTCACAGGAATATTATGTGGAGATAGACACTCAATCTAGTCACTGTGAATCTCATTTGGCCTGGGTTATTCAGGAGGAGAAAGACATTAAAATCTCCCCATGGGTGAAAAAGGTATTAAACTTGAATTTGTGGAGAGCTTTGCTGCCTAATGAAAAACATCTGGCTATTTGGAAGCAGACAGATGCTCAAATAAATTTTTCATTGTTCATTAAAAAAATGCCTACCACTTTGCTTGACTGTCTGTATATATTCCCAGAAAATATAAAATGTTTTATTCATTCATATGTTTTAGTCACATGTGTAGCTAAGAATCAGCAGATGCATAAGGTCATTCTGTTACTATGGTTTATTGTAATTAATAAAGCAGGCATGTAAGGATTTTGGTAGGGTACTTACTGCCTTTGCCTTGCATTAGATTTGTCAGAGAAAACCCAAAGGATTCCTTTAACTTCTCAAACACAGAGTACTAAAAGAAGTTCTTTTAAAAATGAGAATTAGTTAACGCTAGGAAACTCGAAAGTGGTCTTTTTTGGAAAGGACACACAAAGAGAAGCAAGACAGCAGACTGAATGCAAAAAGGAAATAGAGATGTAAAATATCATGGTGGTAGAAGAGGGTGCTAAGCATTGGAGGGGAGGGTAAATTTAAAGCCAAGTTATAGAAAACAATATAGAGGCAAATGATCTTATGAACCAGTTGAAAAAAAAAAAAAGATAATTAGCAGTGAGTAAACTGGGTGTGGTAGCACATGCAGAGGAAGATGCATTGATGAGTTCAAAGCCAGCCTGATCTACAGAGCAAGCTTCCGGATAGCAAGGGTTACAAAGAGAAACCCTGTATGAAGATAAAACCAAAAAGTAAACAGTAAGAGACTTAGAAAATGAAAGAATAAGGGAAAATACTTGAGGCCAAAAGATTAAACTGAAGTAGGAGCAGTAAGTTGTGGGAGGGAAAAGGATAGTAGAATGGTTTCTAGAACTAAGATTCTAAGAGACAATTATTGAAATTTATCAGTTGGTATCTAATTTCAAATACAATGTAAAGTTTTTGAAAGGATTTATCCTGCATAGATAGGCAATGTTATCCCAGAAGATATGAGTTATTAAATTAAAAACCCCCATTGCACATCATGGAATACCTTCCTATGAGTCTTTGGTCAAGGTGTCCCCAAAGGTTTCAAAAATAACACAGACAATTGGCTTTCCCTCAGTGACTAATAAAAGTTGCATAGTTAGAGCATATTGACTAAAAACACTATACACTTTGATTGTATGACATAGAAAATCAATTTCAAACAGACTAAGAAATGTTCTCCTAGATACCTAGCTTTCCTAGAGCTAGAATCTGGTATGAGGGCCAATAACTAAGAGGAGACACTTTGGTCTTGCCTAGTTCTGCATCCTGTGTGCCATAATGCTGAACTGCCAGCCGAGATAAGGCCCACTGAAACAATAGTGGTATGACTTTTATGAAGTGAAAGGGTCCATGATTCACTGAAGAATGATACTCCAGTCTCAAATAGTATGCAAAAGCAAAGAAGGCCTACCGTTTACCAAGATGGAGATGACCAAACTGAGCTTGCAAGCCCAATTTAAAGCACATTTGGGGAATTCTAGGGAGAGGTAGGTGACCTTTATCTTGATTGGTTGGTTCAGTCTCTAAGGATGTGATCAGTCTATGGGATTGGCTAGGCCTCTGAGGATACTCCAGAATCATTGCTAGGAGGGCCTGAAAACTCTTGCTGACTCACTGTTCCTGCTTCAGGTTAGGGGGTAGGGTTAGCTTCTGATGACCCAGCAGCTTCTCATTGGCTGCTTGCAGCCTGTGCTTGGCTTTTCCAGTAACTGACTTGCAGGGACTTGCCCAGTTCTGGAAAACAAGAATTTAGGCCTAGTCTCCTGAACTGCCAGTTTGAAGCCTGTCGTGCAGTTAGCCTTTCTCAGTCCTCTTGGAAGTAACTTACTGCTCTTTGATTGGATTTGAAATCTGCCCCACAGGAAGTAATCTCATGCCCCTGGTACTGCAGTTGTGGTCAAAAGCCTATGGCTGAGGAAGTCACAAGTCCAAGAATATAATCTGATATGGTTAGTGTGTTCAATGGTCAGGCTTTCAAATTGTCTTCTAAATATTTACATTTAGCCCCTGTAGGGGGAGGAGCTAACTAAAATCTAGTTCCGTAATTGTTTCTTGATTAAGTCAATAAAGACAGCAGAAGCTCATCATTGGGTGCTGGGTGAAGGATAAGGTGGGATTTCCAGCTGGAAAGGAAGAGAAGGGGACACAGAGAAGATTGGCGATTCATACCAGGTTGTGGAACTGACAGGAACAACAGACGTTTAGGTCTTGGGGACTGATAGTTTGTAACCCCATCTGGTGGCTAAGGAGGCTAAGAAAGATGGAACAGGATATTCTTTGCCAAGCAGTTGTCTTATCTGGCTGGTGTTTTTCTTCCATAGTGACTCAGGTGGGAGGAGAAAGCAAGTTGTTGGGGTGGTTGGTGTGTGGAGCAAGAGCAATAGCTCCATGCATTCTCAGGAGGAACGGTTGTTGGACCTCTTATGAGAGCCAGCCAGAGGAATACGCAGGATGGAATTGGAGGCAGTGGCAGCGTGATCTTGAAGCTAAATTGTGAGGGGCCATGGCACCGGGCAAGGAGCAAGTGTGCCTTTTAAAATTACATTCAACATACACCTGCAGAGTTGGATGGTTCTCAAGTATTATCAGAGAAGCATCTTTCTTCAGTGCTCATCAGCTGATGGAGAGATGCAGAACTTCAATGTGTTGAGAAGATGTTGATACTCAGTCCTAAACAGAACACCTATATCACTCTCCCTTACACACCAAGGCACAAGGACCACTGATGACAATGCAAAGAAAGAATGTAAGAGTCACAGTATGAGAAGGATGCTGAAAAATGCCACCTTATGAACATGACATGGATTTTCCACCCAGGAAGTCATGATAGCTGGAACTACCTGCGTAGGAATCAAATAAGCTGAAGCCAGCCAAAATTCCAGCATAGATGAAGTAGATAAACTCCCAGTCCTAAATCTTACTGAGAAGTTTTTGGGATGATGTTGCCATTGGTAAGATTCCAGTGAACCAAGCCAGGAATGTTGGTGCACGCCTTTAATCTAGCACTGAGGAGGCAGAGGCAGGCAGATTTCTGAGTTCGAGGCCAGCCTGGTCTACAAAGTG
>NC_034597.1:31155373-31158777 GCF_900095145.1 Mus pahari
AAACCAATTGATGGCCCCACACCCAAGTACATATGAGCAGTATTAAGTGAATTTGGTGAATTCTAAATCTAGATATGAAGTTGGGGAGGGAACATGTTGGGCATTGTATGGAAGAAATCGGGAGGCAAGACAGAGGTATATCAAATCATATTTCATTGTATACATGTAGGAAATTCTCAAGAATGAAGAAAATGTTAAAAATATATTTTATATTTTTTCTTTCAATTATTTTTAAACTCACATGGCAGATGAAAATGACAATGGTTAGCATACAAAAGGGTTAAAATTTACATGGATGAAGAGATAGACAAAATGAATATGGTGATAAACAGAAAGGATAGATATTTCAATCATGATGATTAGGACTCCACAATAACGAGTTCTAGGTATTTACTGGTTTATTTCAAAAGCTTTTACTTTAAATTGAATTAGTTAAAGAATCCCAACTCTATTTAGATTTTCAACCAATATAATGTGTTACAAAATTAGGAACCATGATGGAAATTAGATATTTATGCACCCTCTAGCAAAAAAATATTTTGTTTTTGTTAAATAATGTTTCACTGTGCTAACTTCAAAATACTCAGAATTTGAAGTATCTTGTGAAGTATCACAGTTACTTTAATCACTGCATCTCCTCCACAGTTCACTGAGCAATGTATTTGTTTTATGGTCATTCTGAATTGAATATCCTTGCTCATGCTCCATTTCTGTCTCTTTGGGACATGATTCACATGTCATGAATATCAGCCTTTCCTCATTTGTACAGCTGTGGGTTCTAGTGGGGGCAGATGTAACCATTATCCCATGAGAATGTGATGCCATTGGCAGCTACTCCCAGTTGCCTCCCTCCAGCTGAAAGCAGTGGCTAACATGATTCTATCCCTACAAAGCATATATTCTAAAAACCTTGTAAGTAAAACTGTTGCATCTTCTCATCTGCTTCTGACTCCATCATTTACATATTGTCAAAGTTTGTTTACATTGAAAAAGTGCCAATACTTCATGCTTTTCATGTATCAGAACGATATTCCATAGTTCATATTCTGTGACTCATACATGTGCTAATGACCACTTGGGTTGGTTACATTTATTTATTATTGTAAGTAATAAGACGATATGATCATCTAGGTACCCAATAACTGTGTAAATGTTGGTTTTTTATTCCCCATGATTTAATCTCATCTTTCAGATGAAACTGATGTATAATAATAAAATTATACTTGGCTTGAGAAATTAATTTTTTGCAATTGAATGGCCATAGAAACCTTGTTAAAATCAGTCTACAAAATTAATATATTTGTATGTACATATGGTACTTATTTTCTGTAAGCTCTCAATTATATTTCATTGATCCTATGTGTTTGTTTTTGCTTCATCGTATTATTTAATAATCCCTTAGACGTATATTTGTTTTTTAAGACAGAGGAAGGGTCAATCCAGATGAGAGGGGACATGGGAAGAAATTGAGAGAAGTAGAGGGAGAAAAAACCACAATAAGGACACCGTATTTAAGAAAAATATCTATTTTCAATAAAGAAAAATAAAGCAATAGGTAAAATATTATATCACATTGTTTCTCTTCCCTCAACCCCTTCCATATTCTCCCCAATTCACTCTCCATTCATATATATATATATATATATATATATATATATATATATATATATACATATATTAAACACACACACATATATATGTATATATATATACATATATATGTTAAACACATACACATATATTTCAAGGACTGAACACTTGATACAGAAGAACCAATTAGGAGGATTTTTAGCTGGAAAATTTATTGATTCATTATAGCTGTTCGCTGTTATCTACATTTTTTTTTAAAGGAATTGTGAAAGACTTGTGCCTTGTGTCTTTAAAAGTTTGAAGTTTCTTAGTTTTTCTTTCTGGGATTATTTGTTTTACATTTCCATGTCTTGGGGTTCTATTATCCTTTCTTTGTTTCTTCTAGAACAGTGTTCAGTGTTTGTGTAGCTCTACTAATGTGTGCATTTCATTGAATTAGCTAGTTTATATATTGGCAGATAGTTTTCTATTATTACTTTGAAGTCTTTCTTTTTATAAAGTTGCTTGCGATGTTTCTCATGCACTTACTATTTTAGTAGTACACCTTTGCTTTTCTTAGCAACTTTAGCTAAAGGCTTTGCCAACTTAAGTGAACTTTTTAATAAGCATGGTAGTCATGGTTTTTGCTTTTACTCTTTTTACTGTACATATATATGTGTATATGTATATAGCACTTACTGGTGCTATATTTCACTCACTTTTATTGCCTTGGATAGTTCATCTTTTCCTACTTCCTGGCGGTATATAAGATTTTTGAAGAATACAGCATATATTTATATTTATTACATGATTCTGTGAAAAATTTCCTAGAGCCTCTTGATTTTACCTAATTGTAACTTAATACCCATGGACTATGTTTTCCCCATATCATTCAATATATTAAATTTGCTATAGTCTCTTCTGATCCCCATCCACATTCTATATATGAGAAATACTATGAGGTTTTTCTCTTTTTCCATTTATCAAAAATACAAATAATGTATAGTGCCGTGTGTTTTAGGAATCATGTGTTGTCAATCATTCTCAGCAATGAACTTTCCCATACCAAGATGCAACTGCTGAACACAGTCCTACTTGTGCATAGGAAGCACAGTGCTTTGGAACTTTATTTTAGATTATGATAAAATGCACCAAAGAATTTTGACAAATTGAGCATTGGTGAATGTACAATTAAGAAGAATTGTTTCCTCTAAAGTTCTGAATTAATATGCACACTAAACAATCTACCATCTCTTCTTCCCAGCATCTTTTACAACTTCCATACTGCTTATATTTATACATTTTATTACTTTAGTTCTCTCCTATGCATGGAATAATTAATCATCCATTGTTCTTTTGCAGCTGGCTCTGTAAAAAATTGTATTTATTATTATCTTGTATATGAGTATGGGAACAGAGGTGTGGAGATCAAAGGCCAATTTCTGAGACTCAATTCTCTCCTTCCTTCATGGTTTCTGGTGAACAAATTTAGGTGAACAGATTTGTAGGGCAAGCACTCTTTTGGGCCTGTGTACTGGAGGCTTTTTACAGAGATCTCTGACAGGCCAAGTGGGAGGGTTCGATCAAAGTGGAAAGGACAGGAGCAGGGAGGGGTAACTGCCTGCTCCACTGCTCAGCTGCTGCTACATAAAGATAGAATATTAAAAGCAGCAAGGGAAAAGGGCCAAGTAACATATAAAGGCAAGCCTATTAGAATCAAACGAGATTTCTCACCAGAGACTATGAAAGCCAGAAGATCCTGGACAGATGTGATACAGACCCTAAGAGAAAAAAAATGCCAGCCCAGGCTACTATACCCAGCAAAACTCTCAATT
>NC_034597.1:31161552-31190055 GCF_900095145.1 Mus pahari
GGGAACTTTCGGGATAGCATTTGAAATGTAAATAAAGAAAATATAAAAATAAAACAATATGAAATAATAAAAAAAAAAGAGTTAGTTCTCTCCTTCCATTATATCAAGTCTAGAAATAAAATGCAGAATGTCACATGTGGTGGCAAGAGCCTTTATCTATAAAGGCAGAAGCTTTTATGGCAGCTGAGCCATCTATCTAGCTCTGATTTTCTTCTTCAGCATACCACACTGTATTCACAATGCCATCATGAACATCTGGATCATTTTACAATCTCACTACAGTGCCAAAAGGGTTCCAGTTGTGTTTTAAAATGTACATAATTGAAAATTCAACCATCTACTTGAAAATGAAGAAGTGTTTGACTTGTTTCACTCAGCATAATTATTTCTAGATCCTTTCAGGTTGATTCAAAAGTTATGATATATTGACATGTATAATATGTATTATACATGTCAATATATCATAAGCCTTCAACACATCCTCACTGCGTTAGTGGATAAAACTTTCCAACTCATACAACCCATTTTTTCTAATAAGAATATTGTGAAATAGCCTTGAGTCTTTTAAGAAAGAATCCTATGTAAAATTTAAACTGTGAACTCATAAATGACCTTACAACTAAAGCAGCAGCTGCATTTCTATCTATTCAGTGGGCATAGCTAAGAAATACAATTTTAAGGATCAAATTTAGTATGACTTAATATTTTAAAATTGAATTTAAGAATTCAGGGTTCTATGTATCATGGATATTATTAATTTTTTTTCATATCCTTAAAGTCCTGGTTCTGAATAACACCAATTAGTTAATTCAGTCACACCACAAAATACCCTCAATAGTATCCGAACTTTAGTAAGATCATGAACAATTATTATTGATAATAAATTTAGACTTTTTTCAGTTCTTTCATTATCTTCATTATAATGAAATGTATAGTGCTCCCCTAGTTCTATTTCTCAGTTAGGGATTCTGTTACTGAAATGAAGTACCATGATCAAATGCAAGTTGGGGAGAAAGGGGTTTATTTGCTTGTATTTCCATTCATTGAAGGAAGTCAAAATAGGAACTTCAACAGGACAGGAACCTGGAGGCAGAACTGAATGCAGAGGCCATAGAGAAGTGCTGCTAACTAACTGTTTTATTCTTAATTGCTTGCTTAGCTTTCCTTTTCACAGAACCCAGGACTTCCAGTGCAGGTGACACACAGCACAGGAAATGGGTGGGGCCCTTTCCCTTCAATCACTAATTGAGAAAATGCAGTACACCAGAATCTATGGAGGCATTTTCTTAATTGGGGTTGCCTCCTTTCAGATAACTCAAGCTTGTGTCAAGCTGACATAAAACTATCCAGCATTGCCTATATGGCATATTTGGAATTTACTGTAATATCAAATACCTCTGCCATTAATCAGGAAGCAGAGGGATCTTTTGTTTTTACCTTAATTGTGTGTTGGGGGGCACTTTATAAATTCCATTATGTTCTGTGATTATTTAAAATAGTTACATGTTTCCAAAATACATCTCCTCTTTTGATATTTATTATGTATTTTTTTAATTTCTACTTGCAGTTGACTACAGACGGTTCTAGATATCTTAGTGAAGAAATGTTCTAATTGCTCAGTTGCTTACTAAGTACATATTGACCTTAGAAGAGTTAAGATCAATATGTGAAGAGGAGCCATTGATCTGACATATGAACAGGAAATATTTGGATGTTTTTACCTACCACTTAATTTGAATTTCTCTAGCAATTTTGTGAGACATTTATTTTGCATCTTATTATGGCAAATCCTTTATGTATATAAAGGATTAAATAAATTAAATCATCCTAAAAACCCAAGTAGACTAAGAAAGTGAATGTGGATACAACCTCAATCATGTTTTCTGTATTGTGTGGTCACCTAACATGAAGAAATATATTAGTTAATATTTGTATAATTTATTGTAGAATCACTTCATACCCTATTGGACCTTCCATATAATACTGAGAGCCAAGTTTACCTATGTTTTACCACAGAAATGTTAACTCTAAATTTCAATCTTCCTTCAGTATTTACATATCATAAGGTATAATTGACTAGTCCATGGATCCAGACTTTACTGTATCCTGCATCTCTCCAAGCACCCAGGCATGGGGCATGTCCACAGTTTAGCGAGTACTGTGTGGCCATGCTGCTATTTCCATTAAACACCAGTTGAGGTTAGACTAGTACATGCATGCAGTAATTATTATTAGATATTAGGATATTATTAGAGAGAGCCATAACTACACCCATTTTTTTATCTAGTTGGGTAAGTTTTCTGCTAATATGCATCCCTGCATCCATGTGAATGTGTGGAACTACTTTAAACTAGTAAACAGATGACACTGCCGTTCTGAATTTGCTACTGCAGACCCCTGCACAGGATTTTTATACTCTGAAATTGCAAATTTGAGGAGAAAGAAGCCCAATGACAATTTGTTATTTGGATATTGGACATAAGGTAAATCCATAACTGCAAATAAGAAATCAGAAAGAGAAGAGAAGTACAGGTTTCCCTGAGGGAGTGATCTGTTAAGTCATAGCTACTGGGAGAGAAAGAATCATTTGTCTTTTAGGGTGTCACCGTGAAGTTCCACCTCACTGCAGTGCAGTGAATGCCCCCCCCCCCACAAAAGTCTATAGACAACTCAAACTGGGCTCAATGTGTTTGCTTTGGTTTTGGTTTGCTTTGCTTTCAAGAGGACACAAAGTTGAGTGTGTAAGGAAGGAGACTTAATTCTACAAAAGTGATGGGAGAGTATGAATGTGATCAAACTACAGTATATATGAGATTCTCAAATAATTAATTTTTATTTTTGTGTATAAGTGTGGGTACTCTAAAAACACAGAGATATCTGGTCCCCATGGAGATGAATTGCATATGGTTGTGAGTCTCCCAGTGTGGTTGTAGGCAGTCTGGCAGTAATCACTTAAATACTGAGCCGCATCCATCTCCAATCCTAAAGTGGGAATGTTTAATTGATTTTGTTAAGTCTGTTTTCTTTTTCAATTTTAGTGATAAAATAATATAAAATACTGAAAATCAGTCAGATAACAAAGCATGTTATACAAAGGTTAATGTTTTCTAGTCTTACTTATTTATACAGAATGTAGGTTTAACAAATTAAATCACTGACTATTTTAAGGGTAGTTAAATTTTAGATATGTACATAAGTTTCTTTAAAATTAGTATATCCAGGTTTATAAAAGATGCAATTATGAAGATGAGGGGAAATCTAGACTTGCTAACAATTAAGACTAAAATAAAATATGTAATCTTTGTTGTCTCTAAATTACTGCTTTCAGTTGAAGAAGTAAAAACAAAGGGATGTAAACCACAGTTAAAATTCTAAATTCATTTGGAAGTACACTGAGTAACAATCTGATTAATGTAGCTTACACCTCAAAACTTTTAAAAGTACACCCCAATAATAACTGTAGAAAAGAAAATAATTACAACATGCTTTTGAAGTCAGTCAGGACTGTTTGTTCACAGTTGAACCTTCGCAACTCCGTACTACTGCTAAGTTGTAATGTAGTGCTGTTCCCTGGCACAAAGGTCTCCTCGGTTGCCTGAGAGACAGTGTTTGCAATGCTGGTAATAACAGCCTGAATAGTACACATCTGAAAGAAGCTAGCTCATCCTCAATGACTGCTTCTTTTTGCCTTCAAAATTCTTTTGTAATGAAGCATTTTAATTATATGCATGAACCCATGAGCAAATGCGCTAGCAGTGATTTAAAATTCTATTTAAGATGGAACACGAAAGACTGAATTTTTTGCAATTATAAATTCTGCTCATGCAGTTAGGAAAGTGGAAAGGACGCCATGGCTTCTCTAAGATACGATTTTGTTTTTCCTTACATGGTCTTTTCATCTGAAAAAGAAAGAGAGAGAGAGAGAGAGAGAAGACTCTTAAAATAAGCATAGGCAGAGACATATTGTTTCTTAAAACATCCCTTCTTAATGTGTAATATTGGAGCTAAAAATAAAATGATCTGTGAGCTAAATTAGAAGACAGCAGACTCAAGAAGGTCAATGGTACTGTGGTGGTTAAATCAGTGGCTTCCCCAATACAAATATAAGAAATCACATGTTATAGCTTTTTTTTTTTTTTTTGTCAACATCACACAAGCTAGAGTCATCTGACAGGATGGAACTTCAATTGAGATAATCTTCTCATAAGATATGCTTGTAAGCAAGCCTGATGGACATTTCTTAATTAATGATTAATGTGAAAGGACCCAAGGGTCCTTGGGGGGAGGGGTGGTTCTGGGTTCTCTAAGAATGAAGGTTTAGCAAGCAATGAAGAGCAAGCCAGCTGATGATACTGATATGGAGTTTGGAGTTTAGACAATGGAGCCTTGTTACAGAAAGAGGATCATGGGCATGGGAGTATACAGTGTTATTGAAAATATAAATTTTTATTGACATCACAGGCTGCATTTTTATTTATACCTATGTCATAATTTTATAAATTATGAAATATAATAAAAAAGCATATAAATCTGGTTCCCAGAGAAGAGACAATACAACATGCAATTGAAATTTTTAGTGCTGTTTATATAGATATGTGTTGGATGTTATTCAAAGAAAATACCAAAGTTAGAAAGGAGAGGGGATCTACATGAAAAGACTGATCACAAAGAAACTTGGTAGATTTTTATGCATTGCATATTCTCAGGGGATATGGAGGCATTTTTCTGCTTCCTTTGATGAATCTATGTTATTGTGACAAGTATATTTTATTAGTATATAAGATATTAGTTCTTTAACCAAATTAAGTTTAACATTTTTCTACATGTATACATGTCCATGTGCATGTAAATGCATAGATGTGCATGAACGTGTGTATAAATTCATTGGGAATCCAGAGGACAAACTTGGATGTCATTCTCTGGTATCATCCTGCTTGCATTTTTTTTTTTTTTTTAGACAAGGACTCTCATTGGTGTAGAACTTGTCTATAGGTTAAACTGGCTAGTGAGCCTGAAATATCCTCCTATTCTATCACCTTAGTAGTGGAATTGAAAGCATTTGCTATTATTTCTATATTATTATTTTTGTTATTGTTAAATGTAGAGTCCTCTTGCTTACAAAGAAATCACTATACGGTCTGACCAACAATGGAATCCTACATGGGACTGTTATACCTTTCAGAGGGTTTCATCAGTACTTTTGATGCAATATAAACATAACTACATTTTTTTTTTATAAAATTACAAAGAACCAAGGGATTCCAGATTCTTCTAAGAGGCTATTTTGGTCACTGTGGACTATTGTGTCATTTGATTTTCTGGTGACTAACTATCTGACATGGGACAACTAAAGGGAGAAAGAATATTATTTTCTTACCATTTGAGGGGATAGTGTGGATCATGGTGGGGAAATGTGTCAGAAGGAGCAGAAGGCAACTTAGTCACACTACAAACAAAGACAGGAAGTAGAAGGTAGACATGAAATAATTCTACTGTAAACAACATCTCTTGTGTACTATACATTTGAAACACCTATCAATTAAAGCTGATTAGCCTGTAGCTGAGGCAGGGAGCAGAGGGAGGGACATCTGATAGGCAGAGAGTTTTCTGGGATAGGGCTGGGTGAGGGAAGATTGCGCCTGTCCAGGAATAGGAAGGAAGATGGTCATGGAACCTGAGCAGAGGTGACCTATCAAGTTATAGAACTTACAGAAAAAAATGGAGTATGAGCTAGTTGGAGAATGAGCCAAAGATTATGGCCTGGGTACTGTAAATATAATTTGAGTCACAGAATTGTTATTCTGGGAACTTTGGGCCAACAGAAATAGCATGTGACAATGCACACACACATACCCCTCACCTATGAGCCACTTCCTCCAACAAGCATTCATTTTTAAAAGATTCTCAAACCCTCCATATCAGCATCATCAGTTGCAACACAAGTATTCAAACAATGAGCTTAAGAAAAGCAATTCAAATTTAAGCCAACACAATTGTTGTTAGGTTCAGTTCATAAATTTGTGTTATCTGAAATGATACATCACAAACTCATGAGCTGATTTTTGATATTGACTAGACAACCCACCTCCTCTACCTGGCCTTTCATACCTATTTCTTACAGGATTCATTCAATTGGTTCACTTTTCTCATTTCTCAAACACTTTTTCTTATCATCATACTGGTTGGCCTCTCCTCAGCATCTCTTTTTCTTAAATTCTATTTTGAATTGATTTTTTAAATTTCATTCAGTTTTTTGTTTCTTTCACTTGATATATATATATATATATATATATATACTCTTTGTGTTATTTATACATATTTCCAATCATTGTTTTGGATTTTTTGAGAAGTTATTTGGAATGACTCATTATTGGCTTTGTTTAAAAGTTATTTGGTAGTCACTTTCATTGGCTACCATCACTCAGGGATTTTTAGAGGATACAGGTAGCCTTGACTTTTTGTATTGTTTTTGTTTCTGCTCTAGGAGTTACAAAGCTGGGGTTAAATTTTGACTGTTATTTTTTTTTAAGCTACTCCCATTCGGTGGATTTATTTTTCATATCCAGGACCAGGCTAAATTTTGAGAGTATTGCCATACTCTATCCCCAGTTGTTCCCAAGAGTTAACTACTATCTTCAGTGCATTGTTATCCAAGTGTCAACAAACACTTTGCCATACCAACATCCACTGGCACATGTTCTAGGCTTCCTTATACCTAGATGCCCTAGCCTGAGAATACTGACAAGACTGCCACTGCCTCCACTGTAGGTTGTGGCTCTATCATGAATTGATTTTTCATAGCAATAAGACTACAGCAGACTACTGAACTGGGAAATTCTGTATTTCTGTCTTCCTTTCTTTCAGGCTTAATTGTTCTGATAAACCTGTATGGTTGCTTACAAAAGAAGGACAGGACTCATATTTCACTGTGCAATGTAATTATCTTCAGATGAACAAAATATCTAGAAATGTGAACTAAGATTATGCACTATTTAGAAAAGAAAAAAATGTTTCTATCTTAAATGTTTCACTATCTTAAAATGGTGAATTTTATGTTTATGTGTATTTATCTGCTCTGATTTGATAAGAATGAGCATTTAGAAGTACCAAACACTTCAGTGAAAGAAAGCTTGAAAACTGGACACACACACATACACGTACACACACATTTTCATTTACCTTTTACTATTTAGTTCTGCCACTACTCCTGTATGGTCCCTCTATTTCAGTGATTATTATCCTTGTTTTCTTCATTCCATTCAAATGCATGAACAAACACAGCAAATCATAGACACATTACTCTATATTTAGCAATAGAAGTGGCTGCTTGTACACCAGAGTCAATCCTGAACTGCATAGAAGGGATGATGCTCCATAACCACTACCATTCACTTCCCTCTACTTCTGAACTAGGTGCAATGTGACCTTCTGCTTTAAGCTCTTGCCAAGAAAATTTCTACACTATGACAGCTACAACCTGAGACTGTGAGACAACATGAGGCCTTTATCCCTTAAATTGATTAGGTCAGAGAATTTTTCATGACAATCTAGAATATATCTATAGTAAGCAATAAACGAGGATAAAGTAAATTAATAGGACTAGTGTTATTGTTAGACAAAGTTTGAAATTTTTGAAAGTGCAGGGTTGATACTTAAAGGGTTATGAATGAATGTCATATAGAAGTATTTACATTCAAGAAATTCACCTATTTAAAAAAAAAAAAGAAATTCACCTATAGTGACAGGAAAGAATGAAGCAAACATGAAATTGTTGCAACCATGAATGTGAGCATTAGTACCAGAGTGAAGCTGGAAGTCACAGCTGTTGATGAAGGAGTGGAGTCGGGACTGACAGGGATTTGAACCCTCAGCTCAATATTATACAGATGATATTAAAAAAAAAAATACATCTGATACATAGATCTTAAAATACCTTATATTTAAAAGAAACAATCTTACTATCTTGATGGAATAAATTATTCTAATTATCAGATTTTTAAATCACCTTCTGTTAAAGTATGATTGTACATACTGGAAAGGTAAAGAAATTAGAAAATAAACTAGTAATATTCTTTACCTTTTCTGTATATCCAAAGACACTAAATGGGGCAACAGGTCCCCTGAAACTGAACTTACAGAAGGTTGTGAGCCAGCATCAGGGTGCAGAGAGCCAAATATACAGGTCCTATAGAAGACCTTTTATTGGTTTTAATTGTTGAGTCATTAGTCTAGACCCTAGCTGGTGACACTATTATGAGAGATAATAGCCAACATTTCTATAGTTAAATTAGATATGTTTACATGGCTATGTCAAAACATACATTCTTCAGGTGCATACTTTATGAAAATTTAGTATTTCCGGAAATCATCTGCCCCCCCATACACACATGAAGAAATCATCTGAAAATTTAACAGTAAAATGAATATTTCTAGGATTAGGAGAACAAAACAAGTGGAAGACATTTTTTATGACATGCAAATAAATCCACAATAGTGCAAAAGCAGTCAAATTTTCTAAGGGATTAAAATAATTGGAAGGAATTATACAACTATCTCCAGAGTAAAACACGTAGAAAGCAAGTAGGCATGAAATTAATAATTATTTTCAAATGCCAAGATATTGAATTCATTTTAAAGCCTGCCTTTAATAAGAAAACTAGAAAAGAACATTTTTGCACAATTAGATAGTAACAGAGAATTGGTAAAATACCCATTAATAAAATGTAGCAAAGTGAATATTTTTTAAATGAGCATTAAAAACCATTAGGTTGAGATAAAATTATTTTAATATGATGAGGGAATTATCTCCCTAATTTGACAAAAGAATTTATTTTGAAATAGCAAAGTAAGGTAGAACAAGACTGCAATTAGGAAGAGCACAGATTGTCTGGTTCCTTAGCCAAATGCACCAGCCTACCTCATAAATGACTTCCATTCACTTCATTCAAGATTTTAATGTTAACTAAGGTATTAATGTAGGGAAAGTTACAAAATGGGGTGCCCATAACTACCTCTAAGCTTGAGTTTCTATACATTCAGTGGACCCACAAATAGTTACTGTCTCCTAACAGTATGGATTGTTCCAAAGTGCCAAACATAAGGTGTTTCAGATAGATGAACACACTTTGTTCTCAGCCATATAGATGCTTAAAACTTTGGTTTATCTTTTGAGCTTTCCCAACTAAAGTAAGCTCATCTACCTACCTTGGTCTGTTGAATCTGAAGTCTCAAGTCAAGTCTACCCCAAAATAGATCTCCATACCTTGCTTCCTATGGTCCCATTCTCTGTCCCTTTGTCCACTTTGATCAAGAGAACCTTAAATATCACATAGTAACCTCTATTTGACAAGAGAAAGGTGTTTGCTACAGTTCTGCAGAAAGCCATTTCAATTTACCTACTGAAATCCATATTTCCAATAGTTTTAAAAGACAAATTAATGAAAACCATTCAAGCAAAAACTTGCCATTTACAAAAATTGCAGATAGAAATCACTGTAAGTTAATGAAATTGATTTTAATAACGTCAAAGTACTTTGTTGGTCATTGCAGGGAGCATGTTCCCTTTCACTTACTTACCTTTGAGGATCCTTAGAGGCAATGTTTGTTGATGGCTTTTCACCAATTAGACAGAGCACATGTTTTATTGCTGACTTAGAGTTTTAAAATTTAATCTAGATACCCATCATTTATCTGATATATGAAGTACAAATATTTCTTCTGGCTGTATGTAACAGTCTTGTTCTTGTTCCTCATATCAGACTAGCCAGGAAGAAAATATAATTTTGATATCCAAGTTTTTACTGTTTTGTTCATGGACTGTTGATGACACATGTGATAACCTTTGCCTAGTTCTAGATCCTAAAGATTTTCTTCTATGCTTGCTTTTAACAAATTTTTAGCTATATAGACTGTGTTTATTTATAGTGTCTGTTATTAATTGCAAAAACCTTTTAACAATCACTTTAAATATTCCCTTCATTCTGTTCTCTTTCTTCTAGTTTCTCACTTATATGTCACCTTCTTTTTAAATAGCTCAATGATGGCTTCTCTTGTAATCTCTCCATTTGTCTTTCTGGAATTCAGTTTGGGGAAATTTGTTTTTTAAGCCTATCTGTCACTGTATCCCAACTGTACTGTTTCTGACCTTTAGTTTTTATTTTTTGATATGTCTCCAGTGCATCCACTCTCTTCTTACACTGCCTACCAGCTATTCAGTGGTCGACATTTTTTTTGTCAGAACACTTACCATCTTAACAGTAGTCATTTGAAGTTATCAGGATGATGATGCTATCTGTTTCACATTTGAATGTGTTTCTGAAGATTGGTATTTCCATCCAGGTTGGTTTTTCCTACATCTAAAATTACTTGGTTGTCTGTTTCTGAACATGAAATATGATATATTGGCTACTACCAGGAAGCCAGAAAGAACACATGGTCATATACACTGAATCATTTATGCTAATATACTAGCCTGTCTTTAATTCAGTCATATTTGAGTTACTGATGCAAATTTATCTACTATACCTTACTTTTTATTGTACTTGGGCTTCTACAAGTACTGATCATCAAATAGAAACAGAATCTATTATTTGTTGTTAATATAATGCACTACATAAAGTCTTGCTGGTAAGAAGGTACGGTGTGAGACATGGGCAAATTTCTCTAATAGTTCTGTGATAATATCAGTCTTTCTGAAGTCTGTCTCAGGACTATGACCTCTGCACATCTTTTTTCACCAACATCCTTCATCTTTCTACTGTATACCTTCATATTTCTAGTCTATTTATGGGAATAACTGAACCTTGTTAATTCTGACAGTTTTCATTTCTCTATGAGATTAAAAGAACAGTGGGGAATATTATCCCTTAATCTAGAACAAGACATTGGAATAAGTCTGAATGTTAGGTCCTTTTTATGAAGAAGATTCTGAATGCATCTGACAAGGACCATGACCCCCTTTTCTGACATATGGATCAGAACATTTCCCACATGTTCACTATGGAATCCTGAAAATAGTGGCAGTGGACATGTGGAGAGACTTGTGCCTCAGCCCCAAAGAGTTACTCACTGTTATTCTGGGAACAAAATATCCTCTATCAATTTTGTAAATGATTACTGTGTATTCTGAGCAAGGGGTGGTTGCACCAGATTGGGCTTTGGGTGACCATATCTCAGCCAAGTCTCTGTCCATGAGGATCTCTACATCTGCCAAGAAACCTGTTACCTTACTTCTCTGACAGGGCCAAGAACATTTTCAGTTTGTTCAGCTGCTGTTTCTTCTGCCCCTTCTCCTCCTTTTCCTCCTCTTCCTCCTCCCCCTCTTCTTCTTCTTTGTTGTTGTCATCATTATCTTCATTTTCTCCTCTTTATACACCACCTTCTTTCCCATTTTTCTTCTTCATGCTATAAGAATAAAATTGGTGATTCTTAAATCCTACACATTTGGCACTGAAACTAGGTGTTTACTACCATTCCATTTATTGGTAAGTATCCACATTTTATGCAATATTATTTATATCATTTAAGAATATATAAAGAAAATTATGTTGAGTTCACAATCCAAAGACACAATGTGCAAGCCAGAACACCCTTTCTAAAGGAAGAATAATGGGTAATATTTCAATATATACAACAGACTCTAGGACATGCACAATAATATTTCAACTACTTTGCATTTCCCCTTCTCCCACTTCTCTATGCATTTGTTGCCACTGACACTTATTTTTGAACAATACACCTAAAACTTCTATGAGAGTAATCAGATGAATTCTCTTACTTCCATCATATCCCACCTAGCTATCAGCAGCACACTTGCTCATATATTTAGCCATATTACTTACTTCTCATATGCACTGAGGCACTGGCACTCTATTTCAAGTTAGTATTCCCTCTCCAAAAAGGTGTTCCTCATCATTTCTTATGGTCTCTTCTCTGAAGTCATCCTACAGGATTATTGACGTTACAGTGTTAATAATTCATACCCTAACCCATGACAATCTCTAGAATTCTATAAAAATATTGTTTCTTGACCCCAGTACCAAATATACTCTTCATAAATACAAAGTAAAATGTGACAATACATTTTGAGCTGTTGTTGGAAGAATACATTAAAGTAGTTAATTGGGTACTGTACTATTCTTATAAAGTTCAATAACCATAGTGAGGAGGAATGTTACATATATTTCTGTCTTAGAGATGGTATTCTTGGCATAGGTGGGGTCTAATAAATAAAACAATACATTTCAAATAGCAAGAACCTTTCCCCCTCTGTACCAGTATTCAACCACAAGTTCACTAATTTCCTCTTTCTCATTTCATTTCATATTAGGATTTAAAAATGCAAACCAAAAAGCATGACAGAAATACTTTCATATCAGATAAATCAGCAAAGAACACAGATATATATGTAAAAACCACTAGATCTGTAGTCAAGTATCGCTTTCCAAGTGAGTAGATAAAGAGAGGAGGTTTGTAGTTTATTCCTACATGAAACAAAGCTTCATTTTATTTTTTCAGAGCAAGCTCAATCCTTTGACTATTATTTAATTGATACCCAATATGAAGTTCTAATCAATATTCAGAAGTACCCATAAAGAATACAACTTTCTCTATGGATCAACTATTAACATCTAGAAATTATAAGATATCAAAAAAACTTAACCAATCTTCTTAAAGGTCAGAATAAATCAGCTTTTTAGATATCCTTTATGAAAATATTAAGTATATGTTTTCATTTGTTTTCCAGCTCCATGATCACTGACCCTTGTAATTCTAAATACACAGTACTTATTCAAATTCAACTTATTGCCAGACAGTTCAGATAGAAAGTTCCACAGAGGGGTACTGATAGATAAAAATAAAACATGGGGAAGTTGGGAGTATCTAGCATCAAATTTGTCTCTGTAGGATCCAAATAAGTAAAGCACAGGATGAAATGAATTGGAACTGAATCTATTTGCATTACGGATTGAACATGATGTGCTCAGTAGGAAAGCTTGAAACACTTCACTGAACAATAGAAAAATAACTTTAATATTTCAGCAGTGTTCCAGAATTCACAAATGAGCATCAGATGTGTATCCCATTTTGGCCATTTTATTTCTAAAGCTAGAGAGTTTAATATAGCTTTTAAAATCATGTATTTCTTTTGATTTAAATGTAGTCAAGAGTTCTTGTACAAATGAAGCTTTGCCCTGGATAGCACTTTGGTTTGCTAGTTTTTGAGATTATTTTATTGTTATTATTATTATTATTATTATTATTATTATTGTGTTTATAGTTTTTTGATGTTAATATTGTTAACTTTTCACTTCTGCTGCTCTACTCTACTTGGTTCACACTAGGGGTGGGGTCTGAAATGCAGAACAGGTCCTAGGTCTTTGAGGAAAACTTAACATTGTCCTTCCATTGAACAATTAACTTCAGTAATAAGAACATGTGGCTTTTTAGGGCTTATTTTTTTGTTCGTGTGTATGTGTGCTGGCTAAAAAGTAATATGGCAGGTTAGATATTTGGATACCTAAGGTTTATTTGCTCCAAGTAAGAGACACTAGAGATCAAGACAGAGGAGATGGCAAACTGGTAATCTAGAAGCCTCTTTCCTTCCCTTGAAAGCAGCTATGTTCGCTGTGTCCTAACCTGATTTCTCTCCTGTGTATTAAGGCATTGAGTGGTAGGAAAAGGTACCTAGTTTCCTATTCTGGTTGCTGAGTGAGCATCCTAGCAGTCATAGACATGTGCCCCACATGCAGACAATCCTGTTGTCTTCTTTTTATCAAGGTACCGATTATATCACAAAATGTCATTTATACTTTAATTATTAGTTTTGCCATTACAATATAATTCACTACATTTCCTCTTTACCCTTCTTTCTTACAAACCTTTGGGGATACTCATTCTACCCATCTTTCAAACTCTGGCTCCTCTTAAAAATTAATTTTAAGCTGGGTAGTGGTGGCACACACCTTTAATCCCAGCACTTGGGAGGCAGAGGCAGACAGATTTCTGAGTTCAAGGCCAGCCTGGTCTACAAAGTGAGTTCCAGGACAGCCAAGGCTACACAGAGAAACACTGTCAGAAAAAAATGAATTTTAATATATGCATATGTGTATATATACATATGTATTCTTAAATATAATCAGATAGTCTGAAAAATAATACTTGTTTGTATATTTTCATGGCTGAGCACAAAGAATATTCTAGTTAGGGTTTTTATTGCTGTGACAAAACACCATGACCAAAAGGAACTCAGTGATGAGAGGGTTTATTTTAGTTTACAATCCACATCACACTTCAGGAAGTTAGTTCAGGATCTCAAGGCATGAAGTTGGAGGCAGAAACTGAAGCAGAAACCATGGAACCATTCTGTTCACTGGATTGCTCTTCATGGCTTCCTAGCTTGAGTTCCAATTCCATCTCAGACCATGGGTCCCGTGGGGGTACCCCCACCCATTCCCATGGTCTGGGTCATCCAATATGAAGCATTAATCAAAAAAATGGCCCATAGACTTGCCTAAAGACAATCTTATAGAAGTATTTTCTAAGCTGTGGTCCTCTCTTCTCAGATAAGTTTGACTTGAATCAAATAGACAAAAACTATTCAACACAAAGGCGTATTTCCAAATACATCCAGGATTTAGAGCATTAAGATTTAGAGTTCTGAAACATGAATGGGAAGAAAAAGAGATAATTCAGTTTACAACACTGTAGAACAATCAATGAGACCATCTCTTCAAGTAAACAAAGTATAAGAGTAAAGAGTAATAGTGAAAATAATTTCAAGGATTTCGTGAACAATCTTGTGCTTATGATGATGACTACCTTGTTTAGAGTAATCATTGAGGCCTGGAGTGAGAATTCAGGGAGTAGGAGCCATTTCCCTGAAAGCATGAGACCTTTAGTTTAAATCCTCAGCTCCCATAAAAACAAACAAACAAACATACAAACAAACGCACAAAAAAAACACCCTGCCATTGCTGAACACGCCTGTGAGCCCTGCAGGAGGATCTTGAAAGTTCACTGGATAACCAGCCCAGAGGAAACAATGAGCCCCAGGTACAATCAGAAATCCTGTCTCCAAACAATATGGCACTGAGTGATAGGGAAAGACATATAATTTCCTGCTCTGACTTCTGTGGGAACATCCTAGCAGTCATGGACATATGACACACACAAAACGTGCAAAATACATATACTGACAGTTTATGGAGAATTAGGACAAAGAAGTTACCTCCATTGGGGTATAAAAAATAAAAAAAAAAATCAATGTACATAAAGATGCCATGGATTGAAAAGGAATGGAATTGCTTTTCTAATTAACAATATGTACTATTTACTTGAATGAATAAGTAAACCAATAAGTTAAACAGGTTTAAAGTGCATACTGTTGAGATTACATTTTAAAATGCTAAAGTCATCTGATACTATGAAAAAGATAAAGTGAAAAAGATAAAGAATGCTTAGAACATACTTTTAGGGGCCTGGCGAGATTGCTCAGTAGTTAAGAACGTTTGAAGCTTCTCTAGTGGACTCCAGTTCAATTATTAGTACCTATAACTAATACCAACTCCAGTGCTCGGTTATCTGATACTACCTTTCGGTTTTCCAGCACACAAGGTACACCCATGGCACATATGCAAAAGCAGGCAAATATGCATGTACAAAAATATTAAAAATAAAAGGAATGTACTTATGGAGGATTTTGTAATAATTTACTAGAAGCAAATAAATAAAACTATAAATTGATCATGGAATTTTTTTAGAAAAAGCTTCTATTACTCAGGCTCTTACAAAAGGTTCATTTATTGACACAATTCTCACTTCATGATTTTGAAAACTAAATGTCCTTTCTCTGCAGTTCAGGTGCTAACCACATGAAGTCAGATATTTATGATGCCTGGTTAGATTCCTCATTACATGAAAAAGCATCACCAGTTAGACACTTGTTTGCATTAGAGACTACCAGGCTGATCTAATCCTTTGCTTTGACTCCGTTGTATTAGTGTGTGAGTATTTATGTGTTGTGTATACATATAAAGCCTGTAATCTTTGTGTAGAAAATATCGAATCACATTATACACAGATACATGCATACTTCTAATCACATAACACCTGTGTAAGACCTCCCAGAATATGTTATGCAGATTCCTTATAATATTCATAAAATATATTTAAACAATGCTATTAAATAATCAATCACATAGATTCTGCATTCAATCTTTACTTTTATAATTTTATTAAGTTTTATCTTAACGTTCCATTCTTAACTTTTCTTAAAAATATACAGAAAGAAAAGTCCCTGCAATATAGGAACAAGTGGAAAAGATAAAGATTAAACAAACAAACAAGCACACCACAACTCTTCACAATTTCTGTACTCCCAAAACCTTTCTCATTGATGTGTGTGTATGTAAGCATTTATGTATCTATCTGTGCATATGGCTTCACATGATAAAAATAGCCCTTAGTTACAAACTTAACATTTCTCATGTTTATTCCTACATACTGATTGATATAGGCAGTAGTTGCCATTTAGTGTTTTCCACAAATGTGTCAACATTCTCTACTCCAATGAATACACTGACTGATCTTCACCCATAGGTATGTCTGGGTCCTTTACTTCTAGTAGTGAAATGTGAATTACTATCCATGTGACCTATCCGGGAATCTTTGGGAAAGAATTGTATATTTTAGCATATGCTCACCTTCCTTTTTGCTCTGACAATCTGCACATTAGATAGTGAGAAAACCTCTGGATATCTCTGATGACATATAATGGGGACAAGTAGGAAACACTGTTATTTTAACACAATGAGACTTGTAGAGTCATATGGAAGAACATCAAGTTTATTCTGCGCCAGTGCAAGCAACACAAAGCCATCTATTTTTAATATTGCATTAGTTTTTTTAATATTGCATTAGTAATTGACAGCTATATGTCTATTTATATTCATTTTTTGAGTGCTGGAATATTCTTCAGGAAACAGACTGCTTCATACCTATATATGTAAAATCAATACTTCAATTAGTGCAGAACAATATTCTTAAGTGAGACTTCAGCTTCACCTAGAAATTCTAAGGCAATGGTTCTCAATTCAATTATACTTTCACAGGGGTCATCTACAACCGTTGGAAACATAGATATTTACACCATGATTCATGACAGTAGCAAAATTATAGTCATGAAGAAGCAAAAAATAATAATTTTATAGTTGGAGTTACCACAGCATGAGGAACTGTACTAAAAGGTCACAGCATTAAGAATGTTAAGCATCACTGGTCTAAAGTGTTCTTGTCATTGACAAAATAGTGATGTTTAGGAATCAGAAATGATGAGAAGAACACAGAAACATGAGGAATAATGGTAATTAATATATTAAACAATTATATAGCCCAGAACATTGAGATATATTATGAAACTTGTCCACATACCTGTTTAATTACTTCATCTTATGGGATAGCTACTAATGTACACCTCATTTCACAGGTAACTTTTATAAGAAATAAATTAAAGAATTGATTTTCCTGAGGCTGCATGACTCCCATGGAATGGAGCTAGTGAATTCAGGCAGCAAGAAATAAAAGTGTATATCCGTACAGACCTAAATGCTCAGGCACATGCAAATGCACACACACTCAAGTGTATACCCACAATCACAAATGTACACACACACACACACACACACACACATACACACACACACACGCACACATGCTATTGTCCTGACAACAATTTTCCAGCACTGGAAAAATAAAAATTCAGTTAAGGGCCTGATAAATGGGTAATAAGAATGTGGTATATAGACTCTGTTTCTGGCTCCAGACATCCTGCACCTTTCCTGCCAGAGGAGAGCTGGTAAGAGAGCCATTTTTTTCTCCAGTGTGTGGCCTGGGAGAGGGCGCCTTGCAGAAGCAACACAGCTGCTGGGACAGACTCCTTATCTGGCTCCAGTCATCCAGCACCTTTCCACTCTGGAAATCAGTCTGGCAGTTCCTCAGAAAATTGGACATAGTACTACCAGAAGATCCAGCCATACGTCTTCTGGGCATATACCCAGAAGATGTTCCAACTGGTAATAAGGACACATGCTCCACTATGTTCATAGCAGCCTTATTTATAATAGCCAGAAGATGGAAAGAACCCTGATGTCCTTCAATAGAGGAATGGATACAGAAAATGTGGTACATTTACACAATGGAGTACTACTCAGCTATTAAAAACAATGAATTTATGAAATTCTTGGGCAAATGGATGTATCTGGAGGATATCATCCTTAGTGAGATAACCCAATCACAAAAGAAGTCACTAGATNTGCACTCACTGATAAGTNGATATTAGTCCAGAAACCTAAAGTACACAAGATACAACTTGCAAAACACAAGAAAACCAAGAAGNAAGANNATCANGTGGATACTTCATTCCCCCCTAGAATATGGAACTAAATACCCATGAAAGGAGTTACAGAGAAAAAATTTGGAGCAAAGACAAAAGGATGGGCTATCCAGAGACTATCCTACCCAGGGATCCATCCCATCACCAGCCACCAAACCCAGACACTATTGCACATGCCAGCAGATTTTGCTGAAGGGACCCTGATATAGCAGCCTCTTGTGAGGCTATGCCAGTGCCTGGCAAACACAGACGTGGATGCTCACAGTCAGCTATTGGATGGAACACAGGGTCCCAGTGGAAGAGCTAGAGAAAGTACCCAAGGAGCTGAAGGGGGCTGAAACCCATAGGTGAAACAACAATATGAACTAACCAGTACCCCTTGATCTCTTGTCTCTAGCTGCATATGGAGCAGAAGATGACCTATTAGGCCATCATTGGGAAGAGAGGCCCCTTGGTCTTAAAAACTTTATATGCCCCAGTAGAGGGGACTGCCAGGGTCAAGAAGTGAGAGTGGATGGGCAGGGGAGCAGGGGTGGGGTGGAGAGTATAGGGAACTTTCGGGATAGCATTTGAAATGTAAATAAAGAAAATATCTGATAAAAAAAGAGAAAATACTTGAATTATGAATTGAGAAGAGATGATTGGCCAACTATAAATTACTTAATCCATCAATATAAGAATGTAGATTGAGAAGGATCTTGACAGAGGCAAAGAGAATACGGTCACTTACAAAGGCCCTCATCTAGTATTTTAACTATCTCATAATAGAGGCACAATGGGTTTCACCAATCAATTGGCACATAAAAACAAACAAGAAAAGGGGAATCTTTGGAAGGTTAACTCTATTGCTGAAAACCATGATGAAAAAATGTAATAAATCTTCCTTCCAAACTCATGTTCATTTTATTATCCCAGGAGCCACCAAGGACTATAATATAGTGCAAGCTATAATTTCAAGGAGAAAAACAACACCAGGGAAAGCACGGCGAAAGGATAAGAAACTGTATATTTACAGTGTCCAGGTCACTAGGGCTTTCTGAGACTCTCAAGAGGAGGCTGATTCTCTGTCTTGCTTACGAAAATGAAAGCAGGAAAATATACTGCTAAAACTGCCCTTTGAATCATTTCTGTAGAGGGTAAATAGGAAGAGCCCCTATAATCTGCACATTTTCAGCATGGATCAGGAACCAACTGCAGTCTATTAAATGCTGGAGGTCAGAAGTTGAATTCAGGGTCTTGGTTTTGAGAAGTAGGACACCAAAATCCATGTGGGTACAAATAACCTGAGTTCATTCAAAGGCTTTTAAATGCTGCCTCCATCTTTCTGTTTCTAGTCATTTAAATTGTATGTTTTCATAGCCATTTTAGTGTAAAAGAAAACAAATACACGACTATGTACATTAAATAAAAAAGAAAAGCACAACAGATGATAAATTGTTAGAAAAATTTAAATTTGAATTAAAGATTAACACACACACACACACACACACACACACACACACACACATGCATAATTGCATAGGGAAGTTTCCAACCATGAATTCTTAAAAAGAGGTTAAAGACAGGGGTTCAGAACTTAATTTTCTTACTTCGCATTGATGCTTCACATACCTAAATGATTGGAAACAAGTGAATAAACATCTAAACAGAAAAATGCACAAAATTTAATTATCATGCTTGTAAAAGTTCTGTTAAAAGCAAATTGATGCCTCGTCTGTAAATCTGAAACAGAATAATAAGTGGCATAAAAAGATACGGTTACATTTGTCTCAGGAAAATGCAAATCAAAGTAGTATGTGAAGTCTGTCTCTCTGCTTCCCACCATTGGCTGGGATGTGACCAACGGCAAGCTCCCACAGCCCAGCTGCTGTGCCTTTCCCACCCTGAAGCTGTGCTCTAAAATAAGTCCTTCTCCTAGGATGCTTCTTGTCAGGTTTTTTTTTTTTTCTTTTTTGGTGACAGTAACAAAAAATAATAAATATAAAAAATCTGTACTGAGAAACAGAGAAATTGGTGCAATAAGCCTTTCCATATGCTCTGCAGGCATTCAGAACTGGTTTGTAGAAAGAACCGGGAAAGCTATGGAACAGAGGACTGAAGCGATGTTAGAATGCTATGGTTCATCTTAGTGGGAGTGGAGGACCAGAATTCACGCACGTAGGTAGACAGGAAGGCTGTCCTTGAGAGAGTGGCAACAAACTCACTGAAAGTAAAGTAGGGCCATTTTGTGACATTCGGATAATAATTCTGGCTGCAGGGTTGGAGAGATGACTTAGTAGCTAGGAGCACCTTCTCCTCTTTTGGAGGATGCATTTGTTCAGCTCCCAGAACTCACACCATAGATTGATCACAATTCTAACCCCAGCGGACTTGATTCCTACTCTGACCACTGTGGTCACCTGTGCACATTTGCATGCAGACAAACACATACCTATACATTTATTTTAATCTAAGAAGATAAAAAATAAATATAGCTGCATTTTGTCTGCATCCTTTTAAACACAGTGAAACTGAATTCGAAAATGATGGACAAAGTTGTTCGGTGTAAGTAATTTTAAGAAAACATAACACATGTTTAACTTGTGTTATTTTTCACTCTATCTAGTGACCTTTATAATGAAAATTGAAAGTAACACACTTATATGAACATAGTACCCAAAGTGCATAGAGGTGGAGGTGGATAAATTGCTGTGATTGTCAAAGAGATTGGAGCTGTTAAAGGGAGACTCAGCACTACATTTTCATAGCAATAATAGTAACGGTGCCGGGTAGTTATTCCTGGAGTCTCTGCTATGAAATTTGTCTCTGTAACTCCTTCCATGCCCCAGTATAGGGGAATGCCATGGCCAGGAAGTAGGAGTGGGTGGGTTTGAGAGTAGGGGGAGGGGAAGGGAATAGGAAGGGGAAACTAGGAAAGGGGATAACATTTGAAATGTAAATGAAGAAAATACTAATAAAAAATAGTAACGGTGCCTTGAGAGCGACACACATATACTGAGACTACAAATTTACAGAAGAAGAACAGTGTGGGGAGGAGACCAGAACTGAGAAGGTTGCTGCAAGAGGTCCATGAACAGGAAAACCAAGGCCATCTAAGGATGTAAATTCCCATGAACATCCACAAGGATTCATTTCAGTTCTTGCAGATAAAGATACTAGGCTTCAACTTGAGCTGTGAGCAGAACTAAGCAGCTGTGTATATACTGTATTAATTTTTGTATGCATGCAAGTTGGAAAAAAACAAGGTGATAATAGAAGAATGCTCCAAAATTCCAGGGAGCAGCTCAGGCCAGAGAGATATGACAGGTTCAGATTCCAAACCAGAGGGAACTTCGAGGCCATTGCATGAAGCAATGAAGGCAAAAGATAATACATCTTAGAATATCTAGGCAGTAAAAATTGGTCTCAAATAATATATATGAAACAATGTTGGGTAAGCAGGGAAGGGGTGAATTTGGGAAGAATTTGAGGGTGACTGTGATCAAAACACATTGCATGAATCTCTCAAAGAACTGCAGGGATGGAAATGGAGAGGAGCCTGAGGAAAAGAAGATCCAGCAGCAGGACCAAAAGTGGGATCCAGCTCAAGAGGAGGTCCCAAGACCTGACACTATTACAGAGGCTATGGGGTGCTCACAAAAAGGGACCTAGCATGACTGCCTTGACCCAACAAGCAGCTGAGAGAGTCAGATGTAGATATTTACATCCAACTAATGAACAGTACCTGCTGACCTTTGTGGTTGAATTAGGGGAAACCTGGAAGAAGCTGAGGAGGAGGGCAACCCTGTAGGAGGACCAGAAGTCTCAGTTAACCTGGACCCTGAGATCTCTCAGATACTAGAACACTAACCAGGCAGCATACACCAGCTGATATGAGGCCCCCAACACATAGACAGTAGAAGACTTGTAGGTCTGAGTTTAGCCAGAGAAGATGCACCTAACCCTCAAAAGACTGGAGGCCCCAAGGAGTTTAGAGGTCTGGTGGGGTAGGGTGGGGGTGGGAACAGGGGGGCAGGAAAGAGGATGTGGATCAGTTGGAGGGTTGAACAGGAGGGGAATAAAATCTGGAGTTTAAAATAAAAAATAATTTTAAAAATTAATAAGAAAAAAAAAGAACTAATAAAAACCTGAAGACAGGTATTTTAGTCAGGGTTCTCTAACAACATACAAAGCAAATCTCTATATGTATAGAAAGAATATTTATTAGAATAACTTGTATGATGCAGTCCAGCTAATCCTATTTTTCATTAAGATAAATTACCTCAGTACTATCCTGCCCATATTTGGATTTTAGTTAATTCGAGATGTTAAGTAGACAATTACGAATAACTATCACAGTGGGGCTAAAGAGATAGTTGATTAGTTAGGAATATTCACTGCTCTTATTGATGTCCTGAGTTCAGATCTTAACCCCAGTTTTGAATTCAGCTCTCAGCCCCCATGTCAAATAACTCACAACAAACTGTAACTCTAGATCTAGGGCATCTGAGGCCTATTTCTGGTTCCTGAAAGCATTACACTCATGTGCACAAACACTGTCCTTCCTATATATACATATATTCAAAATTTTAAACTAAAAATCTTTTTTTAAAAGACAAACTTACAAAGTATAGCAGAGTTACGGGGGAAAAGTCTTTGCACATTATTGATGAGGATATAACTTAGCCAAATTATTTTAGAACAAAAGTAGACAATTCCTAAAAAAAAAACAAAAAAAACAAAAAAAAAAAACTTATATTAGAACTCCCATATGATCTACTTAAATGTTTCTTATACATACCCTTACCAGAAAAGTGTTTTTCAGATGTAATAAAGCAAGAAATTTTTCTTCTATTTGATGTCTTACAGTGTTTTATAAAGAAAACTTTAGTAACATCCAGTTTTAAAATTATTTCTTATATTTTTTAAAAGTATACAAACCTAATCATTATTGTGGAAGTCAGACCATTTTTCCCTTATGGTTTCTACCCTGAGGTTTTATGAGCATTTTATTTTACATCTAGCTCTAAATTTTCATTCAGACAAAATAAACCACAAGTATTTCTCATGCCATAAAAGAGTTAGCAATAACAGTTCATCGACCTACACTAAATTACAAAACTTTTAACTTGGAAGTAGCTTGTGGTTTATGCCTCAGCATTTTACAGGCAACAGGAAAAGGTAAACTAAATGTCATCAAAATTTAAAGTCTGTCACTAATATGAAAGTATAAGCTACAGGCTGCAAAAATGCTTGTCCTTTATAATACTGAGTGAACACCCATGTCCATAATATAAGGAAGAATTACAGTTCACTTATAATAAGGCCCATTACTGAACATCCAAATGCACAGATGGCAAATACTCACATGAGATGTTCAACATCTTTAATTAGCAGTGATATGAAAATGAGCACAATCAAGTACCAATACTTGTCCACTAAAACTGGCAATATTTAAAAGATTAACACAAGGGCTGAAGAGATGTTTCAACAGTTAACAGTAGGCATTTCTCTGGCAGAGGACCAGAGTTTCATTCTCAGCATCAATAATTAGGAGGTTGACAATATTCTGTTACCCCAATTCTAGGAGAACTAGTGCCCTGTTCTGGTCTCCATTGGCATGCATTTACACACACTTACACACACACACACACACACACACACAAACACACACACACACACACACAGTTAAAAAATGAAGTCTAAAAAATTTATAGTATATTTTATTATATGTAAGTTTTCCTAATTAAATTTGTTTAAAATGTATAACATGTATTTTTACATTGTTTTCTTTATTTATATTCTAAAAGTTACTCCCTTCCCAGTTTCCTTTTGCAGAGTTATTTACCCCAACTCTCCTCTGCTTGTCCTCTTAGACAGAGCTCCCTGCCAACCACAATTATTCACCTCCCCCCCTACTTCATTCATCCTGCATCCCCCTTCATGGGGGGGGGGCATTAAGTATCTACAAGATTAGGCACATCTTCTCCCCCTGAGGTCGGACAAGATAGTCCTCTGCTACACATATACCAGAGACTATGTACCAGCCTATGTTTGCTCTTTGATTGGTGGCTTAGTCTCTGGGTGTTCTGAGGGGTCCAGTTTATTTGATACTGTTGATATTCCTGTGGGGTTGTCATCCCCTTGAGCTCCTTTAATCCTTCATCTAAGTCTTGAATAGGAGTCCACAACCTCCATCCAATGTAAGTATCTGCATCTGTCTCAGCCAGAGAGTGTCAAGAACATATGTAAGACTTTTGTCATTCTTCTTTTTTTATTAGATATATTATTTATTTACATGTAAAATGTTATCCCCTTTCCCAGATTCCCCTCTTGAAACCCCCTATCCCATGACCCCTCCCACTGCTTCTATGAGGGTACTCTCCCAAGCACACATGCATTCTCAACTCCCATCCTAGCATTCTTTTACAGTGGGGCATCCAGCCTTCACAGGACCAAGGGCCTCTCCTCTCACTGATGCCCAACAAGGACATCCTCTGCTACATATGAGACAGGAGCCATGGGTCACTTCATATGTACTCTTTGGTTGGTGATTTAGTCCGTGGGAGCTCTGAGAGGTCTAGTTGATTGATACTATGATCTTCCTATGGGGTGGGAGACCCCTTAACAGCCTTCAGTCCTTCCTCTAACTCCTTCCTTGGGGACATCATGATCAGTCTAATGTTTGACTTTGAGCATCTGCCTCTGTATTTGTCAGGCTCTGGCAGAGCCTCTCAGGAGACTGCTCTATCAAGCTCCAGTCAGTAAGCACTTCTTGGCATCCAAATAGTGTCTAGGTTTGGTGACTGTATACAGGATGGATCCTCAGGTGGGACAATCTCTAGATGGCCTTTCTTCAGTCTCTGCTCCAAACTTTTTCTCAGTATTTCCTTCTCTGAGTATTTTGTTTCCCCTTCTTAGAAGAACTGAAACACTCATACTTTGGTCTTCCTTTTTCTTGAGATTCAGGTGGTCTATGAATTGTATCTTGAGTATTCTGAGTTTGGGGACTAATAGTCACTTATCAGTGACTGAATATCTAGTGACTTCTTTTGTGATTGGGTTACCTCACTCAGGATGACATCCTCCAGATCCATCAATTCACCTAAGAATTTCATAAATTCATTGATTTTTATAGCTGAGTAGTACTCCATTGTGTAAATATACTACATTTTCTGTATCCATTCCTCTGTAGAGGGACATCTGGGCTCTTTCCAGCTTCTGGCAATTATAAATGAGACTGGTATGAACATAGAGGAGCATGTGTCCCTGTTATATGTTGGACCATCTCTTGGGTGTATGTCCAGGAATGTTATAGTTGGGTCCTCAGGTAGTACTATGTCCAGTTTTCTGAGGAACCAACAGACTAATTTCCAGAGCGGTTGTACCAGCTTGCTGTTGGGGCCTCCCAGCTCTCTGTAGCCACTAAAACCACGTGCGGTGGTAATCTTCAGATCTGCCAAGGCTGCTCTACTGTTTACATTGGTCGCTGTCCTTCAAAGCGTCTCCACCGCCTGCTGAGAAGACTCTTAGATGTTCCAGAGACAACATCCTTTGGGTCCACCTACAGACTCTCACCTGTGCTTTCAAAGACTGGGGCTGGGGGCTGGGGTTTTTCCCAAGCTATATAAACTGAGTTTTTCATTAAACCTTTGGCTTCCATCAGAATCTTATCCTAGCCTCATTTCCTTTCACAGTCTTTTCTCATTTCAGCCCCAGTCCGCCCTCCAGGACAGAACCAGTTCAAGTGTGACCATGGGCAGTCCCACTCACAGAGGTGCCTGAACAGGGACCCTGGAAATGGAGGGTTCAACTGAGGGATCGCTGTCTGTGTGTGGTGGATTTCTGCAGAAGAAAAAAGAAGAAAGGTAGTACCCAGATGTTGTTCATAATAAAGTTTAAATTCAAAATTTATAAAAGATCAATCATAAAAACATTACAGTCTGGCTTGCCTGCCATATATAAAATTATTAAAGAGTTTGTTTTTCCCTTGATAATTGTTAAGGGTTTGCTTCTGGTAAACTGGTATTCACTAAAAAGTTTTGCCTCTAAGTATAGTTTATACAGCTTACATTATGTAAGAATAATTTTTATTGTCTCGGCTTCAATACAAGAAGCTAAGAGATAGGTTTTTCAGCAAAGAGAATATTAACTAAGGCCTCTACAGGAAAGTTTACCTCAAATCTTGTTCTCACAAAAGGAGCTTTAAAGTTCTGGGAAATAATTTGCTCCATAAGATTCAAAGACCATATCCTTTTGATNTTTAAGGTTTTAGTTATGCTAAGAAAAATTGTGATATAGAAAATTTAAGAGCAAAAAATTGATTTGTTTCAAAATGTTTATTTTTCAACTTCCAAGAAATGTTAATGGGCTAGGATCTTATTGTAAGGCCTCAAATTAATTTAAACCTTTCAATATTATCTCAAGAGACACAATTTAATTGGTAAAAAACAAAAGGCCTTGCAAAAAATAAAAAAAGTTTTTATAATTGTTATTGTAGAGAAATGAAATTTAAGGCCTGGGATTCATGCAANTTATGTCCAGAGAAATAGTTGTTTGTAAGCTTGGAAGCCTGAGGCGGAGAGCACAGTGAGACAAGCCTGGGCACGCCCAGGCAGGCCATTGTTGGAACATTCCTGGGACTGAACCAAATGTTCCGCTAACCCGCCCCTCAGGTCTCCTAGCATTCCTGCCTTTGCACGTACCATCCTGCAAATGTATACGTTTAAATGAGCCAATCACGGGTAACTGTGCCAATTCTTGCTAGCCCCCCTCCCCCTATAAAAACCCCTAGCTTTCAGGCCACGAGGTCGGCACCTCTGCCTCCTGCGTGAGGTACGTGCTGGCCCGGAGCTCCGCCATTAAACTACCTCATGTTTTTACAACAAAAAGGCCTCTCATGTTTCTTGGGAAATCCTGACTCCTGTGACTTCGGGGGGGTCCCCAAAAATGGGGGTCCTACATTATCAATTATAATCATTGGTAACTAAATACTAGCTGCTTATATTAGTTATAGTTATTAAGTGCCCACAGCAATTGTTTGGCAAGAGAAGACATTGATGTAAAATCATTTTTCTTCTCTAAGTAAAAATCTTAACATCCTATTGTAAAGGTGCTGTGGTACTAATTAAAAATTAACAATTCCCCTTTCAAAACAGCAATCAAATTGGGTATTGCAAAATACTAATGTTTGGCCTACTGCATACCATCATTTTTAGATACAATTGACAATCATCTTAGACATAAAAATTGCCTTTATGCATGCATTTGTATGCATACACCCCATTTTTACTGTATTTATAAGCAGCTTTTTATAAAGAAAAGTATATGTGAATTAGATCACATATTTATTCTTTTTAGTTTCCTCCTGCTTCAGCACAAATGATTAAACTGGGTGCTGTAGACAGTTTTTTTAAAATGTTAATTAATTAAGCTTTAAATTGTATATTAATAGTCAATATATCTCAGAGCTTAAAGTTGCTCAAATATTGTTCATCTCTCAAATGCTATAATTCTCAAATTGTCACAATTTTGCAATGGTTTATGCTTTATGCACATACAACTCATAAAAAAAAATGCTGTTCTTTAAGAAAAAATGGTCCTTAGACATTTTAAAAATTGTCCTAGCCTGCCTGGACAAGACCTCTCAAGACAATGCCATTCTGAATTTATACCAGTCAGATTTTAGACCTTACATAAAAATAATTGGCCATATGATCTTATTCTTTACAAAATAGTAATGGCTTACATAATAATTTGGTATTTTCAAAGAATGTGCACATCAAATTGTAAAAATTTGTTATTAGTGTCCTCAGCTTCTCCGTATTTCCACGTAATGGTGTTAATTCTTGAGGACTTAATCAATTACTGCAAATGGATGTACTTATATATTTGGTGTTCCAAATTAAATTAAGACAGATATTGAAACTGGCTATAACAGTCAAGTATTTCAAATGTACCCATGTCACTGAGACTTTTTATAATTCTCAAGACAAGGTACTGTGACACTTTAAAAACTTTATCTTTTTAACAAAGAAAGGGAGGAATTATCCCTGTGCACATTATTTAAATCTCATTTTTATTTAAAAAATTTTAAAATTTGGATGTCAAACTTACTAAATGCCTTATAGCAT